>NC_072732.1:111580157-111880157 GCF_026930045.1 Uloborus diversus | reverse complement strand
AATTATTGCTGTTTGAAATTTCTTCACAGGTAACTAATATGAATTACCATTTGTATAAGCTTCTTATACTTATCATTAATATACAATAACTGAAGTTGCTTTTTCAAAAAAATAAATAAAATTACCAAAGAAAATAAAAGTTACCATTGCTTATTTATTATTAATGGCATTTTTGATAAATATTTTGCAAGCAGGAATTATTTTTTATCATTATTGTCAAATGATAAATTTCTTTTGAATTGAATGTAGCATAATAAAATAAACTTATCTTTAACATTCTAAATATTATCGTGATTTTTGTATTTGAACTCCACATGGAACTCTGACAAAAGTTCTGTTCTGAAAATTGCTTAGAGAAGAGTTACAAAAAGGATCTCATAACCCAGAGTAGAGAAGAACGTCAAATATTTGAACTACTCGGGACCATAAGTAGTTCGGATTTTCAAATTGTTCAGATTTTCGAACCTAACGAAGAAAATACCGTTTAAGAAAGTAGTTTGCCAGCTTCATATAAATAATAACCAATGATCGAGTAACTCGCGAGTTTCAAGAATGAAACTCGCGCCACAGCATGATAATTTTATAATATGTTTTGGTAATGTTTAACATGCAGGGAACGGCTTTATCGTGACAAGGCTGAACTCGATCCGGTATAATCCCAAAATATAGGATGTAACTATTTTTAAAAATATTTTGAAAAAGCTTTTTTAACAATTATTTTAATCGGTGCACAGATTCAATTTCATTTTTTACGCTTCCGCGCATGACATCACAAGTGATGAAATGCCATTCACTGATGACATTAGTATCAAAGCGCAATATCTAATTCGCTTCTTTTTCACATGTACTGGCAACACTGTTGACAGCAAGCATATAGAGAGATATTTAATTCGCTTCTTTATTCTCATGTACTGGCAATGCGGTTGACTGCAAAGTGTAAACATTCAGGTCGCTAATGGAGTAGAACGTCTAAGTACATCACTTCTGACGTCATAAAGACCACGCCTTATTTCCGAAATCGGACATTTTAAAGATAAAAAAGAAAGGCAACATTCAAGAAAGATTTAATTAAATGTCATTTGAATAAAAATGTTGTATTCGTGTACTTGTAATAACATAGACACAGGTCATACATTCATACTTATGGCAATTGAGTTTGCAATATAAAATTGATTTTGATGTTTTCTCTGCTGCTTATTCGGAAAATACCGATTGAATGCTTCACTCAGAATTTATTTTAATCGGATTTTGAAGTGAGTATTTTACTTTAGAAAAAGAACGCGGAACCTTTTGATTGATCTCCATGAAATCCTGGGGTTTTGCGGAACGCAATTTTAGAAACGCTTGTCTACTCTATTCAATTTATCATAGACCACCTGATGATATTTTTTCATTTAAGGACTCGGCATATGTTTAATATTGTGGTAAAATATTTCCACAGAATTAATGATCTGTGCATTGGGAAATACATTTTACTTTTTATCAAAAGAAGGTGTTTCTTGTATTAATGAAAATATTTACCTTCTTTTGTAAGAATTTAAATACCCAATTTTATAATGTTGTGGGAGGCAATTCAGTTTTTATCACTTTAATTGTGTAAATATATTTTTTCGCTTTTTGATTCTTCTCTTCCATACTTTTGTTTAAAATATAACGGCATATACTTCAGTTCAACTAAAGACTCACATAAATTTGCATCCGAAACTAGATTTTTCTATAGTTTGCTATTACAATGTCTCTTGTCTTAAGCATTTTTAGTGTTTTTATATTTTTTTACCTGATTATGTTTCAAAAAATTATCTTTTACCTCCTTGTTTTATTGCAGCAATTACTAATACAAATTGTCATTGGTTTAGATTCGTTTTTCCACGAACAAATATAACTTCATATTAATAGTTTAATAGACATTCGGATAGGAAAAGAATATTAAATATGAAACAGAAATAAATAAATACTTTTGTGCAGAAAAAAAATAATAACAACAACGTTTCATTTCACAAAACTGGCAGTTTACTGCAGACACGTGTTTTAGGATTACAAGAAACACCCTTTTCAATGAAAAAGAATTGAGCTTATTTATGAAAAGACATCCAACGAAATCTTCTGTCGGACATCTTTTCGGCCATAAGCTCACTTGTTTTGCATTGAAAATGGCGCTCCTTGTCACGCTGAAACACGTGTCAGCAGTAAACAGCAAGTTTTGTGCGATAAAACGTTGTTGTTTTTAATTTTATTAAACATGAAGTTTTGAGGCTGCAGATTGCTCTTTTGTTTTCTCAGATCCGTGATTGATACGTAACATTAAGAATGTAATCAAAGACTAAATTTTTGTCTCAGTTTCTTAATTATCCATCAAAGCTAAAGCTTTTGATTTCATACCGTTGACTGATATTTATTTTCTGGAAACAACTCTTATAGTAACAGCATAAATTTATTGCAAAAAAAAATGTTTTGGGGAAATGGTATAAAAAGTTTTTGAAATTTAAAAGAAAAGCAGATTTTGTTTTAAAACTTAAATATACTTTTATAAAATACTAGTGATACCCGCACGGCTTTGCCCGTAATAGAAAAATCAAAAGGTCTTTTGGTTCGCCTGTATATTTACAAATAATGTATGGTGAATTTTCTCACCAGTTGGCTTGTACCCATCTTACGGTTCCACGTTATGATAATTTCGTATCTCGCCAATTCTCTTGTGCCCATGTTACGATTCCACGTTATGATAACTTCGTAATTTACTCGTCCATCTTATGATATTTTTTTTTTCTTAAAATTGGAATAGAAAAAGAACCACACCGAATTTTTGAAAAATCGCTTCGAGGTGCACACCTTCATGCTACATACTAGCTTTGTGCCAAATTTCATGAAAATCGGCCAAACGGTCTAGACGCTATACGCGTCACAGGCATCCTACAGACATCCAGACATCCAGACATCCTCCGGACAGAGAGACTTTCAGCTTTATTATTAGTAAAGATTACAAAATATGAAATAGAAATTAATATAAGTCCGGACCAGAAGTAAGGAATAATCTCAAAATCATAATCAATTAAACCACAATTTCAATATCAAAAAGAGAAGCAATGTGTGAGTAAAATTCTCTAGCGATTATGTTTCGAGTTAAAAATAAACGATTGGAATTGGATAATGTCTCAAATAGTTTTTGGTTTAAACAAGCAGTTCTGTTGACACAAGCGTTCTACATATTAATAATATATAACTTTTGTTTTCGTTATTAAAAGTTTAAATGCAATTTGTTGGTGTTTTATTTCAATTTATTAAGCCATTTATTAGAAAGTCATTAATTTTTTTTTTCTGAATTATTTTCGTCATTTTATCCGTTTTCAGCATCTTTTGAACACAGTGTCCACTCACCTAGAAATCCTGGAAAACGCAAGGAAATTTTTAATTTCTGAGAGGAAGGAATATAACTTTTTTTCTGGCTGAAAAGTTAATGAAACATCCATTACTTTTTTTAACTGGACTATTTTTATAATGTTTCTACTTCGTGTAAAACATATCAACTGCTTTTCTGTAATTTAATTTTTTTAAAGAATAAGAAAAATATATTCCATAGAAATAGGATTCTGATGGGGTTACTTTTTTTCTTACCTTTTTTATGCGTGAGAGTTATAAGTACGTGTTTGAACAGAAATTTTGTTTTTGTATAACTAATACTATCTGTCTATATATATATTATATATATATATATATATATATATATATATATATATATATATATATATATATATATATATATATATATATATATATATATATATATATATATATATACAAAGGAGGCCAAAACCATCGAGGATACCGACATCGGTGACGCACAACCAAAAACGTTCACATTGAAAATTTTGAGTCAATCCTAGACAATAGAAATGATTTTTCTGATAGTTGTTAGTGAAGGAAGATTCTCTCATGGAAATGACGCAAGTAATCATGGATCCGTTTATGCTCTGCAAAGAATTACAGAGAAAAATTCTTAATGACTGCCCAAAGACTATCATAGCCAGCTCCTCTTTATAAACAGAACACGAAGTTAATGTATGCTTTCTTTATGCATGTTGTGCATAAAAAACTATATAACTACACATTAAACTTATTATACAATTAGTCATCACTAGAATGAAGTATTTTGTTGTCTACGGAACCAAACCCCTATTTTAACACTAGTATTAGGTCTCATTTTACGTGGTTTCGATTTACGCGGCATTTCCGTGGAACGTAACCTCCGCGTAAAACGAGGGTCTACTGCAGGTCTACTGTATATCATTAAAAACGCCCTCTGGCGACGAAATTTTGAACTTTTGGTTATTCGTTCAATCAAATTATCACCCCTTCATTATGTTGCACACAAAGTTTCGTGAATTTCTGAACAATAGTTTCGCCGTTAGGCAATTTTAAAGTAGGATCGTTTAATTAAGTGCACACTGTACACTGTAAAAAAAATCCGGAAACGTTTCTGAGTATATCGTGCAGCTGTGGTTCATGAAAGTTTCAAAAACGTTTCTGTGTATTTCGGAATCCTCTTTCTGTAATGTCCAGAAACGTGTCTGAGTATTTCGGAATGCTCTTTCTGTAATTTTTAGAAACGTTTCTGAGTATTTCGGAATCCTCTTTCCGTAATTTCCAGAAATGTTTCTGAGTATTCTGTGCAGCTGTGGTTCATGAAAGTTTCGAAAACGTTTCCGAGTATTTCGGAATTCTCCAAACAATTTTCAAAAACGTTTCCGAGAATTTCGGAATCCTTTTTCCGTGATTTTTTCTAAAATATAATTCTTTATTATAGTATTGCATACCATATCAGTTTCAATTCTTTCATATCTAAGAGCAATAATACAAGCAATTTTAGAATCATTCGTGGATTTTTTTTTTGGAATTTCTAATGACAAATAGCATGGTTAACAGCATAACATATGCACAGTTATAAATTTTTGAAAAATTATGAAATAATCTAGTAGTTTCATTCCTAATCCCAAAATCGTCGGGGAATTGGAGTGGGGGTACCTTCTGAAAAGTGGGGATTGTTTGTTAAACAATCTTAAACTTCGGTTTTTCTCTCAATATTTTCAAGACAAAACTATCAACATATTGTATTTTTAATGCAGAACTTAAAAACATATCTTGTATCAAACTTGATAGCTTTTATCTTCGGATAAAATTTGACAGGACTTACCTACCCTTCGCGTTCCGGAATTCGTTCACCTCAAGTCAATTTCTCTGACGAACAAAGTGTACCGAAAAGTACCAACAGAGAAATTGATGAATTTAAATATGACACCAAGTCCCCCTGCTGGAACCATTCGGGTTGATTCTTCTGTTCTTGCCCTTTTCCAGCTCATCACAAATATAAATACTTATTCAAAATAGGTTACTGATTTTATTTTTACAGTGTGCGCAAAATGCATTATATATTTTATTTATTAAAACATTGAACTCTATTACATGATTATTCCATTTCATATATACGAGAATACCCCCCCCCCCACCATAAGAGTGATGGTGCACCCATAAAATGCTATGAAGCGCCCACCCCCCGTTGAAAAAGCAACATCATATACATTATAAATCAAAGTATCATATACATTATAAATCAAAGTATCATATACATTATAAATCGAAGTATCATATAAATTATAAGTCAAATACTTTAATATGGTGTAAAAATACAAAATTATTTTATTAAGTCTTTTTTTTTTTTTTGCTTTTGGTAAAATTGAGGCTTGTAAAACGAAAAAAATGAAGACACTTTTAAATACATATATGTATCTATTTGTTATATAAATTAATACACATTTAACTAATTTAAAGCGTTTCGCTAATGCAAATATTTAAAGAGATATCGTCATTTAGATAATACTGAAGCACTATGTTCCTAATTACAAGAGATAGTTTTTTTTTAACTTCATACAATCTAGCTACACTGTTTAGAAGAGAATGAAAACATGCAACCTTAAAGACGAACTATCAAACCTGACTATTTGCATATTATAACATTTAATTCATAATGCTTGATACATAAATGTTCAGCCAAATATTAACTGAGATTGACACATAAAAACAAAGTACACAATAACACTTATTTAAATTTTTTTATAATCTTCAATTCATAAATTTTACAAAATAAAACTAGACACACTTGCACTTTAAATATGTGTTCTATGTAATGTAAAATATTTTCAAATTGCAATAGTTCACAACGAAAAAATGATACTGAAGAAAATATTTTTTTTAACGAGATTTATATGAACTAAATCTCTTTAAAGTAATAGAGTTGCAAAGCGACTTACCTATTCGTCGGTGATGGTCTTTTGCAGGCTTTGGTCACCAAAAGGTGATTTTTATGACAGAATAAAGTTCTGCCAACAAAAATTACCCATTTGGTAGAAAGAAGAAAAGTATCCAAGAAAAAAGTAAATTACCTACACAAGTTATGCGACGCAATGAATTTACATGGCGTCCTCTCGGCAATTATTTGGTTTTTAATTTCAGTTTGTATTCCTTCCGCGAGCATGCGTCGAGAATTTGCACTTCGTACTTAAAAATAAGTGACATAGCTTCAAATTCAATCTCATGACGATATACATATGCAAGAAAATATAAGACTTTAAAATTATCTTCAGTGAATTCATGCGAGGAACAAAACTTCTACTAATCCCCTTGATGAGTGTTACTTCGCGTACATGAGTCAGCACTTGTTTTCATTGCGTGCTTTCGAAAGTTTCAGTTTAGATTTGCTGCTGGACTATAAAACTGCCGTGTGAGCTGCGCATGCGTCGACTCTTACTTTCTTGCTAAACGGGAAACGTTTTTGATTATAGCAGAAAACTGCGGAGGGCGTACGAATCTGTGTATTACGGACAGGGTTGGCTTTCTGCCGGCAGAAACTAGTTTTTGCCGTGCCAGTGGCAGAAACTGGTTATAACCGGTAAAAACCGGCAGAAACTGGCAAAAACTTAAAACATGTCTTTAACCTCTTTACTGCGAGAACTTCTTCGCCAAAAAAGGTCATTTTCTGCGTAAACATTTTGAAGAGAAATGTTCACTTCCCAGCAATGCATTTGGTTCCGGGACCTCCTGGGTTGCTACTCCTTTCGTTTTACAAAGGAGCTTCTGCTTGATCAATCTCGCCATTATGGGGATCCAGCGCGCGATGGGTTCATACCGATTCCTGCCTACGCTCCTTATCTAGAACCTGTCACCGTGAACGGCAGGGGATCGAGGGGTAATAGCTAACAATAGAGACCGGGAAAGTGGGTTGACAACTGATGGGTTCTCTCTGGACATAGGGAAAAAGTTTTGCATGGATGGAGTAATTTCTGTGATAGGGATATTTGGAGGGGTTTTTTCTTTCCACTAGATTGGGACGAATCGAAATAAGTGGAATGTTATCGTTTGGCACAGCTGTTTTCAGCGCCTCGTGTGCTACATCGTTTTTTTTCCCCCTTCTTTCTTAAATTTATTTTTTAAACCTGAGAATTTGAAACATTTATTTTAAAAACAAAATTTATTTTATGTACAATTTTAACTTTATAAAGGAAACTTATCCTTTATATCAACCAAAAAAATTTTGAAAACATGAATGCTTATAGTTCAATTTCTGCTAAAGCATTTGATAGATTTGAGACCTGATATTCAATTTGAAAATTGCTGTAATTATCCAATTAATGAAATAAATAAGAATGCGCTTTAATAAAAATAACAAATAATAAACATAAAACAGAGAGTAAAATTTGTAGTAATTCTGATTAAAAAAAAAACTACCTTGCGTCCATACAGCTTTCGTGCTTTTAGTTTTTTTTAGATGTATTGATATTTTGTGCTTTTTACTGCTTGAAGTACAAAATATTGCATCGGAATTAACAATTGGATTAATGTTGAAAAGAACTGCAAGTATTCGGGGGCATTGTAGAAAATGATTGTTCATACCGCTCATAAATTATATATTGTGGGCTTGATTTATTTTTATATGCCTTTACCGCGTTCGTGTGTGCAGAATCTAAGAACTTCTAAAAAGCAGTGCCGAATTTCCAAACGAGGTTGATACATTTTTAGGGGACACAAAATTTTACTACGATCATTTTTTTACTATATTATTGAAAATAAAATTTCATTATTTTTTATTTTCCATACTGAGTCATTTTCTTATTATTAAATTTTATCACCTTTTCCAAGAAGTGATAAACAATGGGGACTGACTATACATCCCCAGAAATATTAGTTAATGCTTAATTATAGACATACTTAATTTCATTTGTTTTACTTATATCTGTGAATGTAATTTCAATAAATAAAAATTATTTGGGAAATTTCGTTTCTGAAGATCTGCGATGCTATTCGCATGCAAAAAATCCAAGATTTTGTCCTGTTTTTTTTTTTTTTTCCTACCGCGAAATTTTTCTCGGACATTTGGCTCATAGAAGTGAGACCGATACATTAGTTTTAAGCCGAAAAGTAAGTGAAAAATTGTAAAACAAATCCCTAGGGAAAAAAATATTGGTTTTGATTATTTTTTGAATATTTTTAAAAAAAAAAATATTTACCTCATGAGTCTTGCAGCTCGCTCCAAAGAAACTTGATTTTAAAAAAAATTACCTCTCTAAACCCGTCAGAAGAATGTTAATTTAATGATTGATATAATGTTCTTATCCCCTAAAAAAAGGAATATATACTAACTATGAAATTATTGAAAAGTGAATTTTGAAATTACTATTTAAAAAGGTTTCAGTCGAGACATTCAAGAAAAGTTGCATTTTATCTTTTGATTGGGGGGGGGGGGGGGGAGAATGATTACAAATCTGCCTAGGAGGTGAATAAAACTAACTAAGCTAACAGCAAAATATTTTTTTCATATTTTATAGGTACATAGTTGTTAAGGACAAAGGCATAACATATTATGTAACAGAGCAACAAATTTTTAAAGTAAAATATGAAAGAGATATGGCTGTTTTGATTTTGGATATGTGCTGTTTTGTTTAAAAAAAACGAGTCGATTTGCCCTTTTGATCGAAAACCTGAATGATGAGAGAGAAATGCACCAAAGTTCTACTACATCACTACCTCATATATCTCTGTACTTGAACTTAAAATGTGTTGGATCAAATGTTAATGAGCCTCTTGGAACATTTGAAGTTTTAACAATCATAAATTCATAAGATCCATATTTTGATAAAACAAAGTGAGAATATTTCCTAGATTTGACTGTGAAGAATAATGATTGTACTTTTTCATAAACTGTAAGCTGTTAGAATGGAATGAAGCTTAAAGGTAATAAAAATCAAAGCTAAATTAAAATTCAATTTTTGAAAACACTGCAAAGTAATAAAGACAGACACGATTTGTTAAGAAAAAAATGGTTTAAATCCTAAAAACCGCTTGCTGGTCAAACTAAACACGAATTTCAATTTCGTCTTCATCGAAGACAGTCACATTTTCCATCGAGTTCATGATGCTCATTTTTTATCCGTTTTGCCGAAGTCAATAAATGTACTTTAACGGTAGCAGGACATGTCTGACGTATTTTTTAGAATTACTACGTCTTTATTTAATTTCATTGATTGACATGTCCTATATTGCGTTGTAATGATACAGAATTCGTTGTTCGTGAATTATGGATTGAAAAACATTGTTGACAGCATATAACTTAGTTACCAGTCCCTAAAAGTACATTATTCCCATAGCTGTCCCCCCCCCCCCCCACCTCCCATCCCTAAGAGTCCCTTATTTTGGTAAGTTTTTTCCCCGAAACGTCCCTTTTATTTAAAAAAATATTCCACTACTTGTTTCGTGTAGAGTCCCTATATGAAAACGTAGTTTCCTAGGACTCATTTTAATAATGAATAATTACTAGACGAAAAGACCGAAGAAAAAAATGGCTGAATCTCAGCTGCTAACACGTTTTACATTTAAGAGGAGATCGTAGGGAAAAATTAGAAATCCCTACCCAACCCCTTCTCTAAAACCGGAAATCGTCCCCTCCATGTGATTGACGTTAATCCTCTCCGGAGGGCGTGATCCACTCGTCAAAAATGCTCTCGTTATCAGCGTAGGCGAAAATCGGTAGACACCGCGCGATGGTTTCTAAAGAGTGGGAGGGAACGCTGTCCCTGAGGTGCAAGGGGTAGTTTGACGATGACAGCTGGAATGTATTCATTTTGGCTTTCTCTTTTCTTAGGTTTGTTCTGAAAACCATTTTGAAATTATCCTAGCTTCAAAAGGACTTAAGCATTTTACTACGAAATTCCGAAATATTTACTTATGTTCAAACAGACGTTATATATTTTGTAAATGCTAGTCAACTTGTTTAGTTATTGAAATTTGCTGTTCAACTTTTAAAACTGCGCAATTAAATCAATTTAATTTAAAAATTAAAAAAATAACATTTTAAAAAAAGAAACAAAAATTGATGGAAGTTGAAATAACTTTCCCTTACCACAAACTTTAACATGAAGTTCTTTATATTCTATGGATAATTAGATTGCTTATTAAAACTGCGAAGCTTAGTATTTGCTACATGATTATACTATGATAAGCAATGTTATTTTTTTGCAACTAACCGTTTGTAGTTTTGCTGCATAAATTTTAATATGGTAGTCAAAAGCTGGGGCATTAACTTTCATCACGTATGGCTTGAGTCACACCCATTTACTTGGGTGTGCTAGTGTTTCCTTGGTTCCAACCAACTTAAAACCAAAGTTTTCTAGCAATGAAATTAAGACTGAAACATTTATAATTTATCCTGTTCTATATTAATAATTTCAAGCCGTCAAAAAATTCAATAGCAATTGTATTTTTTTTAAACGATAAACTTGAATGCTTCGTATATGTTATATTGTCATTCGGAACCGACGTCTACAAATTTACAATTGAAGAAGAGTTTGCTTACAAAATGTAACTATAGATGGGGCAAACCTAACCTGGCAGCATTTTGAAGGCTGAGCAGATCCTAATGATAACATCACGACGCTGTCAGGTTAGGTTTACCTCAACTGTAACTGAAATCAAAATCAAATGCAGGATCCGACTAAAATATGGGAGAGGGGCGTAGATAGACTTTGATGCTCCTCCCCCCGCAAGATTTAAATTTCAACATAGTGCTTATTTTTCTGAACGTACGCCCTCATACTTCTTGCGCCCCCCCCCCGCACCGCGGGGTTTCCATGTACGCCACTGGATTTAGCCATTGGCTAAATCAAAATCTTAGTCACTTGGGAGCATTTCAAAAGCAGGAGCCGTAGGCTACGGCCCAGTTCCCAGATTGTAATTCTGACTACGCCAGTGACTGCTATAATACCTAAGCACTAAATTGATTTTTCTTTCAACCTTTTTTGACCCACGGGCCGGCAACATCTTTCTAAAAGAACTCCCGGACCGGTCAGTTTTTTTTTCTTGCCTTATTTATTATTATTTTTTTATATGAAAAAAAAAGAAAATGACTCGCAGAACCTGAAAAATCTGCTAAAAATTTAATCTGACCGGAGAATTCCCCCCCCCTTTTTTCCCCTCCAAAAAAAAGCTAAATTTTTGACTTGCAGATTATTGTGGAAAAAGTTAGTGGGCAGTCGAGTTTTTTTTTTTTTTTTTTACTACATATTAGAAATTTGCTGCAAAACATTTTATAGCAAAGGTTGTAGATAGCTAATTGTTGTAACAACTATCCATAAGTAAGTGAGCATTTGAGAAAAATCAGACAATTTTGAAAATTAATCACCAAATTCATGCAAAAACCGTTCCGTAGGATATTATTAGACTTTTACATTTATTTCTTTATTTGTTTTTGAATAAAGAATTTTTAATTTGTTTACTTCATAGCTGCGTCACCCGGGCTTCAATCGGTCTACCTCGAAAATAAAAGTTATGTCAAACGATCAGGCTAAATAATAATAAAAATCTGCAAAATTTCCTGACGAAGCGAGAAAAAGTTACCAAAATAGACAATTTTTAAATCTCCCAATTATTGAAAAAGCCTCAAAACAAAAGGTAGATTTTTTTTGTTCGTATTCGAGAAAGAAAAACGGCAACAGATCTCCCTTCTCAATGATTTTCGTCACGCTACTAATTTTTATAAAATCATTGTTCAACAATGACCGTAAGCAGCAACGAATTTCAAATTGAAGACTTACCTACATTTTAAGATTGAAATTAGTTAAAAACAGTTGTAACTCACGTTCTAATCACCTTGGGACATTGGAACAAATGATGCAGAAAAATCAGTGGTTTCCGTGGATATTTTATTCTAATTTTTGTGAGCATTTTTTTGCCCTCATATTATAGAAAAACGCCATTTTTGGGTCTTATTATTAGAATTCAAACGGTTTTTTTTTTTCGCGTTCGAAAACCCCCTTACGTTCTTTCTTGGGGTGCTCAATTACCTCCCTGCCAAATTGTTCGAGATCCGACGTAAACTGTGGATTTACATAGGGCGCCATGCACACACACATAACGTATATATTGAATGTTTTATTTATATAGATTTTAAATCGAGGACGAGCAAAAACCTCTGAGGACCGGCAAATTTTTCCTCCGGACTGGTACCGGTCCACCTAACCGCCAAGAGAGAATCGCTGTTCTAAACTTATAAACAATATAAGCAGGGGAGGGGAGGGCCCCCAAATAAAGATGGTGACTAGCGACTCAAGTATCGTTGTCGGGTCGTGGGAGTACGTATTCTTTCGGCGGAGATGGGGGGGGGGGGTATTTGGCTAAATTGTCATCTGCGCTGTTTTCTTCATCAGAAGATTCTTGGTCATTAGAATAAATACTATAATCAGAGCTGTCGTTGCTCGAATAATCTGCGTCTGACATTATGAAGCATATAAGTATTCGCTAAGGTAAAAATGTTCTAAATGCATCCAATGTTCAACAAAGAATGAAGGCCTTCTCATTGTAGATACAACAATGTAGCTACTGTGAAGTGCACATGCGCAGTCAGTATACACGTTATCAGTCAGACATTGCACCCATGAAAAGCAAGAGCAAAGAATTAATCCCCTTTCAAAGAAAACCTGAACTATTGTAGAAGAATCAACGTGGGAATTCGTGCTTGAACGAGCATTAGAATCTAGTTTCTGTGATTAGAATTAGTACTCGAAAAAGATCTGGGTTGTGTTAGTATATGTTTAAACTAATGCATATATATTATACGTGTATATATAAGTAAGAGGGGAAAGCATACATTTTTGTATTTTTATCCTTTCTTCTTTCAAACTATTAAAATTTGTTCTTGTTTCTTAATTTTTCATATTCATGGCTAAACGTCCCAAGTGACGGTGAAAATTTGATCATGATAAAAACTAAATTGCTTTGATGAGAATAAAAGGTGGAGGGGAATAACGAAAAGAGCGTATAAGAAGTATTCTTCTCCTAATATCGATCCAATTTATGTGTATTGTCAAAGCATCATTTAATTTTCTTGTTCATATTTATTGAAAATATATCGTGAACTGTAGGAATATTGCTTCGATTTGAATACATCCAAGATTAGTTAAATAAGTACCTTTGTGTCAAAAAGTAAAATAAGAAGTGACACAGCGTCAAAAAAGCACAAATTACAGATTACTCCAGACACGTGCTTCGGCGTTACAAGGAAACGCCTTTTTCAGTGCAAAAAAATGAACTTTCGGATGTCTTTTCCTTTATAAGCTCATTTCTTTTGCGTTGAAAAAGGCGTTCCTTGTAACGCCGAAACACGTGTCTGCAGTAGTCTGCAATCGTGCTTTTTGACGTTGTTATTTCTTATTTTACATTCTAGATTGTTTACTATATGCAGTAGAGCCTTGCATGTCCGAATCTTCGGATACTCCGAACAGATTTTTTTTTTTTTTTTTTTTTAATTTTATGGAAAGTATTACCGGAAGAGAACTAAATGTGTTAAAGGAGAAAAAAAAGAAAAAGAATTTTTCAGCACATATTGATTTGAAACACATTTAAAAAAAAAACAGAAAAAAAAACGCAATACAGGATTACCTCATTTACCTTTAACTAAAAATATTAAAATAAACTTTACTTGAAATTTACTTTACATTAAAGATGTTTTGAGGTGAAGAGACAGGTCGAGTTTTTACTGGTGAAGTGATGATACTTTTGACGAGGAAGAAATACTGTTCCTTAGGTCTTATAAACAATGTCTGTTCGTGAAACCTAGAGTCTTTTACTATGTTTCACTGATTTTAGATATTTTTTTTCCTATAGCAGAACTATATTTTACTTTTTCAGCTTCAGAATGAAAAGTAAGAATATTCTCTGATCAATTTCTTCTAAAATCAGCCATCTTGTGATGAATGTATATCAGAAATAAAAATGGGATTGAATATTTATTTCGTTGAAATGGAAATTTCTTTGCATAGGTATTCGCTGCAATGAGATTTTACTGTACTATTTAATGATTTTTTTTTATCATTGATTAAATTTATTATTATTTTATTTATTTATTTATTTATTTATTTATTTATTTTTTGACATTTTTTTTGACTTAAGATTTTGTATTCAAATTCACCAGCTGTTAGTGAATCTTGCTATTATAAAACTACACATTCCACAATTGTGTTTGTGACAAGGAAAGGAGGGCTAATGGAATGCACTGATACGACAGCGAACCTGTTTCCGCATTCATCTATCTCTCTTGGGAGTGTCTGAAGTCTTTTATTCGCATCGCATTCTAAGCCTTTCTGAATAGATATCTTTTTGGGGTGCAAACAGCTCACACATACGTGTTGTATTTTCAACCTTGTCACTCTATAATAGTAAAAGTGACGCGATGTGATAACTGCTACTTTTTAAATCTTATGTTTTTTAAAAAAGGAAAAACAGGAAGAACATATTGATTAGAAGGAAAACTACTAGCCTCAACTTGGGGTTTGGGACCACAAAAAGCAACAGCATAAATAAAGTTGGTTTTGAACGATTTTACGTAACAATTTGCATTATTTTTACCATAGAAATTCAAATATTTCAGGGGGCAGCATCCCTTCCCCTTCATTCTCCTAAACTAAATCATTGCAGATAGATACATTTAATTGATTTGCCGCGTTTTTTTTGCACTACGTTTAGTTTACACAAACTAAAACGCTACACAAGTTTAGATTCAGCTGACTCTTTGTAATAAAATAAAAACGTCCAACTAGATTCTCTCTCTATTTACATATATTTATAATCGACTAGTATGGGGGACAACTGCCCCCTTTTCTTTCAAAAGAAGAGGTTCCTATTATTTTATAAAAATTAAAAAATGTAGCATCGAATTGAAAGAAGTACCATATGACCATTAGTCTCAATATTTGAGGTCTTGCCCCAGACATTTTGAGAAAAGGTCTGTTAATCAATAATAACGTTAAAATTAAATTTTAGAAAAAGTCACCTGTGCAGGCACCGCCTACCTACCCCCCCCCCCTCCCCTCATGTGTCTCCAACTTTTTTGTGCACCAGCTGCTTATGTTCTCTCTAATTGTTTCTTTATCTCTCGCACTCTTGCAAGGAAAGTGACACAACTCAAAATTTGAGAAAAACGTACTAGATATTTATTTTAAATCTAAATTTAGTGCTCCTTTTTTGCCAACAAAACTCGCACAATACTTCTGGCATATGTCGAATTTCTCGGGTAGAGAAAGAATTTCCGATCCCGCAATGCGATATAATTTCAAGTCGTCAGGATGCATCCCACCCCTCCTAGGAGCTCTGAAACATTTAACTGAGACACCCTGCATATATAATAATGCATCATGTTTCTCTGCAGTTTTTTCATGTCGAGCTTTACCAGGTGTATGAGAAGCGTTGCGCAATTTCATCTTAAAATAATTAATATTTTCCTTTGAAAACATTTGTATAAAAGGTGCAATGCGTAATATTTTTCTATTTTTAAATAAAAACTTGAAGCACTTGGTGATTAATAAGTTTAACATCGTTTAAAACAGCACTAATTTGCAAAAAAAAAAAAAAAGGTGCAAATAGAAGGGTTTTGCAGTGAAGAGGAGGATTGCAATGAGAAACTTGTAATATAAGAAGATGTGAACTTTGGATGTTATAAGGTAATCAGAACATCTAATAAAGTCCATACCTAAGTTTAAAAAATTTTTGCTATGAAAAAGGTCTTCCTTCACCCCAAACATGTCCCTTTTCCCGAAACATGTGACTGGAGTTTTTGGTAAACTTGTGCTGTTTCCAAAGTTGTTGATTTTTTCCCCATTTACTTTTTAGTTCACATATTTATTTATTTCATACTAGGATATTTATTAAGAGCTTGACGGAAAGGCATTCTGTAGAGAAAAGAAAAGCGCAAAACAGATATCCGTATAGCAAGTTAGAATTTTATCTTGAGAGGGGTTTGTCCTAACAGTTCGTAAATAAATATATTTCAGAAGTCTTGAATTGCAAATATCAGTCCAAGTTTAGGATTAATTTTAAGTGATAAGTATTGTAGATTACCTCGAATGTTTAGGGGAGTGCTCTGAACACATTGAATTTGCTCTAAAAACCTTTCATACTTCCTCTTCAAGAGTTGATAAAGCATAAGAGTTTCGTGATGGTATTACATACTTCATAAAAAATAATTTAATTAATGGAAAAGTATGCATTTTATACCAATAAGCTCGTACCTTTTTTGCTTTGAAAAACGGGCTTGTAACTCCAAAACAGATGTCAGCGTTTTTTTTTGGGAGGGGGGGGGGGGACTTTGCATTTTTTTAAAACCAAAATGGTGTTTTTGTTTCATTATTTTAAACCGCTTGTAAACATGATCTTTTTTTGCAAATATTAAAAATTTAATTTTACGGAACTGTGTTGTGTGACAAGAAAATTTTCCTCTCAATTCTGGATTTAACGCAAAAAATCGAAAAGAATTAATAATAAAAAAATAAGATACATGACATAACCCACATTATTAGATTAAGTTCATATTCCATCGGACAATAGTGTCACTTAGAGTTCCTAGGGACGCTAGTGCCATGAACTTTCATTTTATAAGAGAGATTAAATTTATGATATTTTTGAAAAAGTATAATTGACAGGTTATTTATATTTGAACAGATTAATAAAGATTTTATGCCGGCACGCTAGTTATACTTTTATATTTATTTCAGACTAAGATTTCTAATTCAGATCTTTTTGTATTTGATAATTAATTATAATGAAAACTTCATTTTCAGCATTTTGCGAGAATATTAATTTTTAGTACCTAATTTTAATCTAAAAATGCACAATTTCTGAGTGCACATCCATTTCAAGCAGCGTTAGGATGAACTTACTCATAGCTCTCGAACACGTGCGCCTGTCCAGTGAGCGGAAATAAATTAGATCGACAACTAACTCTCCACCTACTCGCGGTTGCTCCTTTTTCGGAATTTATCTTAAGACACCCGCGGTTAGTTGCTTCGAGTACTGCAGGAAAGTCCACTGCCCCTACTCAAGGGGCTCGGGCTACACAGTTAAAGGCACATAAACCTCACCCCGAGCTCAGCTCGGGCTACGCAGTTAAGAGGTTAATAACTCAAGTAATTAGTAAATGATATTTGTTTAAGTAAACTAAAAAATTAACCATCACTTCATCATTTAAAAAAAATAATAAAATCCCATGCTTGTGCCCTTGATTTAGTTCAGAAAAAGAACTTTCCAATTGCCAAGGCTTGTAGTATTTGGATTAATTTAACAAAGGATAAAAAATCATAAGGGGTGCTTAGGAAAGAGGAGTGACATACAGAATTAAACAGGCATTATCGATTGTAATTTGCTCACTTATACTTCCTCTAAATTATTTGTGATTGAAATTATCATGTCATGTGCTTCAAGAAAGAAGTGCCAGAATTTTACTTGCCTAAATTTTGTACCTAATGTCACAGCTTTGCAAAACAAATTGGCCCCATTTCTCAAAACTTATTTTTCCAGTCAAATTTTTACCACAACCGCAGTTACTACATGCTGGACCAGTTACATAATAGATGAAAGTTTCACGAACAGTGCTTGCTCCTTGAAGCATTGTCTGCTAGCTCTTCTGTTTTAAGAAGATTATAAAATTTCTCATTTGAGCATAGTTAATTGAGAGTCTGTTTAGATTTTTGAAACCATCTTTTCTAAAAGGCAATTGCAGGGTCCAAACAATGTAACATTTGATTTTGAATAGTGATAATTTTGTAATAAAGTTACAGTACTTTGTTTAACAATTAAATATTTTTTCCATGCATTTTCAGTTGTATACCAAGAATTAAATTTGTATTTTGAGTTTTTGCCAGTTTCTGCCTCAAAGTGGCAGAAAGTGGTTTTTGCCATGCCGGTTTTAACCGGTTTCTACCAGTGGTTTTAACCGCCTCGGCAGAAACTTGCCAACCCTGATTACGGAAAACTTTTTTGTATATTCAGAGAGTTTTCCGAGATTTTTTACAGTGTATGTAAGCTACTGCAGCCTCACAATTGGATTCCCAACTAGATAGCGTTAAACTTTTACCTATAAGACAGTTCTATACGCAATTGAAGAATTTTTTTTTTTTTTTTTTTTTTTTTTTTTTTTTTTTTTTTTTTTTTTTTTTTTTTTTTTTACGAATTTCCATCAAACCACCAAGAGTTTTTATGGATTTCATTAAAAGATATTGTTTGAATGCTCTACTAGGATTGAAAAACATTCTTTCGCCTATTTGAAGATATTATGCTAAGCCACTTGAAGAGAATATGAAGCAATGCTAAAAGATTGAAGTCATTCTTTACAACGTGCATAAACTCGTGATTTTAAGCCATTTTTCAAAGTGGCAAGAAATGGACTACTATTGCCTGGACACTCTGGATATGCACAGAGAGCACTTATAAAGTATGTAAACGACACATTATCACAATAACTAAATTGCAAATTAATTTATATTTAGCGAGATTTGCTTTTTTTTCTTCTTATGGAAAGATTTAAATAAAATTATTGCTGTTTGAAATTTCTTCACAGGTAACTAATATGAATTACCATTTGTATAAGCTTCTTATACTTATCATTAATATACAATAACTGAAGTTGCTTTTTCAAAAAAATAAATAAAATTACCAAAGAAAATAAAAGTTACCATTGCTTATTTATTATTAATGGCATTTTTGATAAATATTTTGCAAGCAGGAATTATTTTTTATCATTATTGTCAAATGATAAATTTCTTTTGAATTGAATGTAGCATAATAAAATAAATTTATCTTTAACATTCTAAATATTATCGTGATTTTTGTATTTGAACTCCACATGGAACTCTGACAAAAGTTCTGTTCTGAAAATTGCTTAGAGAAGAGTTACAAAAAGGATCTCATAACCCAGAGTAGAGAAGAACGTCAAATATTTGAACTACTCGGGACCATAAGTAGTTCGGATTTTCAAATTGTTCAGATTTTCGAACCTAACGAAGAAAATACCGTTTAAGAAAGTAGTTTGCCAGCTTCATATAAATAATAACCAATGATCGAGTAACTCGCGAGTTTCAAGAATGAAACTCGCGCCACAGCATGATAATTTTATAATATGTTTTGGTAATGTTTAACATGCAGGGAACGGCTTTATCGTGACAAGGCTGAACTCGATCCGGTATAATCCCAAAATATAGGATGTAACTATTTTTAAAAATATTTTGAAAAAGCTTTTTTAACAATTATTTTAATCGGTGCACAGATTCAATTTCATTTTTTACGCTTCCGCGCATGACATCACAAGTGATGAAATGCCATTCACTGATGCCATTAGTATCAAAGCGCAATATCTAATTCGCTTCTTTTTCACACATGTACTGGCAACACTGTTGACAGCAAGCATATAGAGAGATATTTAATTCGCTTCTTTATTCTCATGTACTGGCAATGCGGTTGACTGCAAAGTGTAAACATTCAGGTCGCTAATGGAGTAGAACGTCTAAGTACATCACTTCTGACGTCATAAAGACCACGCCTTATTTCCGAAATCGGACATTTTAAAGATAAAAAAGAAAGGCAACATTTAAGAAAGATTTAATTAAATGTCATTTGAATAAAAATGTTGTATTCGTGTACTTGTAATAACATAGACACAGGTCATACATTCATACTTATGGCAATTGAGTTTGCAATATAAAATTGATTTTGATGTTTTCTCTGCTGCTTATTCGGAAAATACCGATTGAATGCTTCACTCAGAATTTATTTTAATCGAATTTTGAAGTGAGTATTTTACTTTAGAAAAAGAACGCGGAACCTTTTGATTGATCTCCATGAAATCCTGGGGTTTTGCGGAACGCAATTTTAGAAACGCTTGTCTACTCTATTCAATTTATCATAGACCACCTGATGATATTTTTTCATTTAAGGACTCGGCATATGTTTAATATTGTGGTAAAATATTTCCACAGAATTAATGATCTGTGCATTGGGAAATACATTTTACTTTTTATCAAAAGAAGGTGTTTCTTGTATTAATGAAAATATTTACCTTGTTTTGTAAGAATTTAAATACCTAATTTTATAATGTTGTGGGAGGCAATTCAGTTTTTATCACTTTAATTGTGTAAATATATTTTTCGCTTTTTGATTCTTCTCTTCCATACTTTTGTTTAAAATATAACGGCATATACTTCAGTTCAGCTAAAGACTCACATAAATTTGCATCCGAAACTAGATTTTTCTATAGTTTGCTATTACAATGTCTCTTGTTTTAAGCATTTTTAGTGTTTTTATATTTTTTTACCTGATTATGTTTCAAAAAATTATCTTTTACCTCCTTGTTTTATTGCAGCAATTACTAATACAAATTGTCATTGGTTTAGATTCGTTTTTCCACGAACAAATATAACTTCATATTAATAGTTTAATAGACATTCGGATAGGAAAAGAATATTAAATATGAAACAGAAATAAATAAATACTTTTGTGCAGAAAAAAAATAATAACAACAACGTTTTATTTCACAAAACTGGCAGTTTACTGCAGACACGTGTTTTAGGATTACAAGAAACACCTTTTTCAATGAAAAAGAATTGAGCTTATTTATGAAAAGACATCCAACGAAATCTTCTGTCGGACATCTTTTCGGCCATAAGCTCACTTGTTTTGCATTGAAAATGGCGCTCCTTGTCACGCTGAAACACGTGTCAGCAGTAAACAGCAAGTTTTGTGCGATAAAACGTTGTTGTTTTTAATTTTATTAAACATGAAGTTTTGAGGCTGCAGATTGCTCTTTTGTTTTCTCAGATCCGTGATTGATACGTAACATTAAGAATGTAATCAAAGACTAAATTTTTGTCTCAGTTTCTTAATTATCCATCAAAGCTAAAGCTTTTGATTTCATACCGTTGACTGATATTTATTTTCTGGAAACAACTCTTATAGTAACAGCATAAATTTATTGCAAAAAAAAAAATGTTTTGGGGAAATGGTATAAAAAGTTTTTGAAATTTAAAAGAAAAGCAGATTTTGTTTTAAAACTTAAATATACTTTTATAAAATACTAGTGATACCCGCACGGCTTTGCCCGTAATAGAAAAATCAAAAGGTCTTTTGGTTCGCCTGTATATTTACAAACAATGTATGGTGAATTTTCTCACCAGTTGGCTGGTACCCATCTTACGGTTCCACGTTATGATAATTTCGTATCTCGCCAATTCTCTTGTGCCCATGTTACGATTCCACGTTATGATAACATCGTAATTTACTCGTCCATCTTATGATATTTTTTTTTCTTAAAATTGGAATAGAAAAAGAACCACATCGAATTTTTGAAAAATCGCTTCGAGGTGCACACCTTCATGCTACATACTAGCTTTGTGCCAAATTTCATGAAAATCGGCCAAACGGTCTAGACGCTATACGCGTCACAGGCATCCTACAGACATCCAGATATCCAGACATCTTCCGGACAGAGAGACTTTCAGCTTTATTATTAGTAAAGATTACAAAATATGAAATAGAAATTAATATAAGTCCGGACTAGAAGTAAGCAATAATCTCAAAATCATAATCAATTAAACCACAATTTTAATATCAAAAAGAGAAGCAATGTGTGAGTAAAATTCTCTAGCGATTATGTTTCGTGTTAAAAATAAACGATTGGAATTGGGTAATGTCTCAAATAGTTTTTGGTTTAAACAAGCAGTTCTGTTGACACAAGCGTTCTACATATTAATAATATATAACTTTTGTTTTCGTTATTAAAAGTTTAAATGCAATTTGTTGGTGTTTTATTTCAATTTATTAAGCCATTTATTAGAAAGTCATTAATTTTTTTTTTCTGAATTATTTTTGTCATTTTATCCGTTTTCAGCATCCTTTGAACACAGTGTCCACTCACCTAGAAATCCTGGAAAAGTCAAGGAAATTTTTAATTTCTGAGAGGAAGGAATATAACTTTTTTTTCTGGCTGAAAAGTTAATGAAACATCCATTACTTTTTTTAACTGGACTATTTTTATAATGTTTCTACTTCGTGTAAAACATATCAACTGCTTTTCTGTAATTTAATTTTTTTAAAGAATAAGAAAAATATATTCCATAGAAATAGGATTCTGATGGGGTTACTTTTTTTCTTACCTTTTTTATGCGTGAGAGTTATAAGTACGTGTTTGAACAGAAATTTTGCTTTTGTATAACTAATACTATCTGTCTATATATATATATATATATATATATATATATATATATATATATATATATATATATATATATATATGTTCCTGTGAAAGACTGTAAATAGCCAATGTCAACGTTCACGGGTCAATGTGTAAAGATATGATTAAATATTCGGTCTTTCGCAGATGCATTTGCTCTGCGATTGTTGACATTCATTGAAGGATGTCGACATTTACCTGACTTCGGTGTGTTACAATAAAATATACATTTGCATTTTAATTTTGTTTGAAAAACATTTTTACTAAATCTTTTCTACTAATTTATGATCTGTCTTCATTGAATGTATTGAAATTATTTTCTTTGTTTAGAAACCAACTTTTATTGCCTTTTATAAATACTTTAATTTTTATTGGCGACTATTGTGTTTAAGTAATATTATATATGAGGCAGTGAGAAGCAAAGGGTTGTAAATGGCAAAATTAAAAACTTGGAGATAACCAGTTCACATTGGTAGGTGAACATCTCTGTTTTGGGGCAAGAGATAGTACTAGTATCCCTGGTAGTTGCTGCGAAACAGCATGGTTTAGAAAGAAAATTTCATTGAAAGCCTACCTAGGATAAGGGAACCTTTAAACGCGTTTTACTTAAAACTTGAAAATGTCCACTTACAACCCTTTGCTTCTTACTGCCTCGTATGAAAAATTGAAATTTAAAAAGTTGTACAAAATGATGTTATTACACAAATGGAATTTGATAATACATTTAAAACGATATTAAAACATCAGTATAAGTCACTGATAAATGTTAAATAAAATAGAAGTATTTTTTTAATGATAACTTTAAATGAACGCATAACAGTTTGAGTTTTGATACCCGAAACTTTTATGTTGTTATTATGGAAAAGTGTTAGGGAAACTGAATTGATCTGGAATACACAACCAGTAAACGTCAAGCATTCAGAAACTAAAAGATAAAATAGATAACTAAAAGAGAACTATTCTGCCGTGGACAGGTAAAGGACAGTAAACTGCAATTTTTGTTCTTTTCTTTTCTTTTTTTTTCTTTTGCATTTTTGTCATCGATTGTACGTTAGCTTTATTATACAAGTTTGTTTATTTGGTTTCCGTCGAAAAAAAAAGGAGCGAAAAAAAGTCTAATGGGGTTGTTCACTTCAGTCAAAAGTAATACTTTTTGTCACTGAAATTGATAGAATAAGCAAAAAAAAAAAAGAATAACATGGACTCAGAAAATACTTTCATTTTCTCAACAGTTATTTTTTAATTAATTTTTTAAAACGTCCGATTCTTCAAACAAGGTGTGGTCTTTATGACGTCAATAATGATGCACTATGGTGCATCTTTCTACAGCATTTCCACGTTATGATAATCAAGAAGCGAATTAAAATTGCACTCTACGCTTGCTATCAACCATATCGTTGCCAATACACGTGAGTAAAGATGCGAATTAAATATTTTGAACCGTGAATGGCAACACTGAATTGCATTTCATCATTTGTGATGTCATCGACAGAAGCGTTAAACGATGAAAGAGCACCGATTTAAGTAATTTTTTAAAAATATTATAAATTATTTTAAAAATGGTCAGATTCTATGTTTTTAAGCATGCTCTTTCAGAAAAAATACTTTTAAAATTTTGGAAACGACCCCATTCCAACATTTTCCTATTGTCAATATTGAATCCAACACACATTTCTTCAAATGTCCCGAAAACTTATTCCTGCAGATGCTGCCATTTACCTGCCCGCGGCAGTATTACACAAAATTGTTAGAACTTTTAATACCAGAAAAATATTCTATCTTGTAAAAGAAAAAAGATGTAAACACTCAAGTACGAACTTCAGAAACTGATTCTTCTTCTTATTATTTTAATGATTTTTTTCAAAGATGAGAGTGGAATTTCATCATTCAAAGAGAAATATATGCACGAGATACACGACATCATCTACTTATTTTTTAGTCAGGATTGACTCACTGAAAAAAAAAAGTGATCAAATGAAAGATAATGTTTAACGAAATACTACTATGATGATCACAATCGAGCGTTTTATTTAACAAAACATCAAATTTTAGACCAGAAGACAAAACAATCAACTTGTAATAATGGGGTTGTTTTCTTCAGTCAAAAATAGTACTTTTAGTCACTGAAATTGATAGAATAAGCAAAAAAAAAACCAGGAACCAAAAAAATTCTTTCATTTTCCCAACACTTATTTTTTAATTAATTTTTTTAAATGTCCGATTTTTCAAACAAGGCTTGGTCTAGAATGATGCTTTATAGCGCATCTTTGTACCGCGTTTCCACGTTATGATAATCAAGAAGCGAATTAAAATTGCTCTCTACGATTGCTATCAACCATATCGTTGCCAATACACGTGAGTAAAGATGAGAATTAAACATTTTGCTCTGTGAATGGCAACACAGAATGGAATTTCATCATTTGTGATGTCATCGGCAAGAAATGTAAACAATGAAAGATCTCCGATTTAAGAATTTTTTTGAAAACATTAAAGTTAAACAAATTATTTAAAAAAAGGTTAGATCCTATGTTTTTAAGCATGTTTTTCAAAAAAATATACTTTTAAAATATTGGAAACGTCCCCATTTTAAGTTAAGTACTTGAAGCATTTAAAAGTTAATTTAATAAGTAAATTAAATAAGCTAAGCGGAGCTGAAATACATTAATATCTCAGATTGTTGACAAAGTTTTAAATACTTCGATTAATTTACTTATGTAGGTGTATTAATTATAATAAGTGTCATTCTCGTATGTAAGTATCTAAACATACAAATGTAGGAAATATATAAACTACACTTTCATACTCAAAGAAATTAATGTTTTTTCTTGCATCTGAAAATGCAAAACAATAACAAAATATGGTTCATAAGAATATTGCAATTATCCTACAAAAGTACCTTACAGTAAGGAACATTTTTAAAACTTTTATTATCTTATTAGAAGTTAAGCTACTATAAAGTTAAGTTAGTGTCCTACATCATATATGTGTGAGTATAAATTACACTTTTAAGAATTCACTTTCAAACTAAGCGACATTTAATTTTTCATTGACGTCTGAAATTTGAATTTGAGCAATGATAAAATTTGAAGAAAAGTAATTTTACTTCAGCGTTTAATAGCTCTAAACTAAAAAACAGTTTAATGTTTTCTTTGGAGACATTAATCTGAAATTGCAAAGGGGGAAGAAATTATTTTAACTCAAAATGAATCCTGAATAAACATTTTTCGAAAAAATTAACAAAATTAATTAAATACTTCGGTTTGAATCTATTAAAATTTGCGGAGATGTAATTAAGTTCTTATGTTTTTTTTTTTTTAACTTTAAAAAGGCGATATATTTATTTTGTTGCTCTGTATTACTGTCTGTGGACATTTTTTAACGTAACTTTTTAAGCGAAAGACATGAAGTAATGAAAAAAAGTAAAAAATGAACCGAAATTTCCCAAAAATTGATCAATGGATATCAAAATTCTAGGTGATTCAAACGCGCCTTGTTAGTTATTTGGAGTTATCTAGTCATCACATGAACTTCTAATGAATTTCATCTTGTAATAATTTTTGTTCGTTTTAAATGCGACAAAAAGAGAGAGAGAGAGAAACGTTATGGAATTTGTTTCATGCAGCGTTGGAGAATTGATGTGAAAATGAAAGTGAAATTAAAAAATAATACTGTGGGGTGAGGAAAAATGAGACATGGGTTTAAATGGATCAGCTTGTATATTGATTGAATGTAAACACAATTCAATCATTTTTTTAACACCAAAATCTGTAATAATATTTCTTACGTTGTTGATAATAATTTTTAATCGCAAAGAAGTTTCTCTCATAAATATGACAATTGAAAGGAAATGTTTTATAAACATCAGATGCTGCTTTAAAGAACACACGATTAACGAACTTCTAGAAATCTTTTATATTTCATTAAATTCTTCTTGTTTTTCGGCACTACTTCCTAGGGCAGGCCAAGACCGTCTGAATCAGTTTCCTCCATCCCGCCCTGTCAGAAACAGATTTCCTCCATCCACTGAGGCCAACAGTTTTTAAGTCTTTTCGGCACAGTCGAGTCATCTGGTTGGTGGGCGACCCCTCTTGTGCACACCATCTGGAATTGTGAAAGTGACTTAAACACATCGATAAGACTTCTAAGAGCTCCACTTCTATAAAGGGAGTGAACATTCCTGATACCAATTTTCAAGTCCGTATTCGTTCCTGGTCGTTTCCGTAATGGCAGTTCGGTTTTTGCTTCTTGAGATTTCTGAGCAATAGTAATTTTTTACGGGGCTGAGTTGTTAGCTCAGCGCCCAACCCCCAACCTGGAGGGCCAGTCCTATTTTAGTCGCCTTTTAAGACAAGCATAGGCTACGTTGGGACTATTCTGACCCCTTGGTTACCACATGGTAACCGTTGAGGTACCCCAGTCACCACACGGGGAATATTTCATTAAATAACAAGGTAAATTATAGATATTTCCTTGTGACAGAAGATTATCCCATCTTCTGAAAGGAGTCAGATAAGAAAATGATGTTTTTTTCGTTTTTTTTTTCGTTTTACTGTGGATATGGTGAAATAGGTTATAGTTAAAGCTTAGCTACAGTTCTTTAAAATTTAATCTATAATTACATTTAGAAAAAAATCACTCATGTTGATAGTAAGGGAGGAAATACTAATAAAATATTGAAAAAACCCCGAATTAAAAGGAAAATAAAAGGAAATAAATAACGTTTTATCGCACAAAGTTAGTAGATTACTGTGTACACGTGTTTTGAGGCTTCGTGGAACCTCTTTTTCAATGCAAAAAAATGAACTTTTGGATGTAAAGATAAAAAAGGCAGATTGATATTGTAGAAAGGCCTAAAATTATTGGAAGATTAGATTTTCCATCTGCGTTAAAAACATCGTTTTAAAATATAAACATTAAATTGCTTAGTATTATATTTTTGTGTCTGTTTATTGTAGTTTCTTCCTCAATAAACAGATCCACCAATATTCTAAATTTTAGGGGTATTAGTGAACATTTTTGCTTTCAATTTTTTAAAATTGGACGGAAATTTTTTTACTGAAATATAAATATGCTTAGGGTTTATCAAATACCAAAGTGTAGGGTAGATCGGGGCACGTTTACGCGGATTTTTTTCGATGAATTTTCTAACTTTTATGTTTTTTAACTTAGGAAACTTAAGACATTGCGGTTTTATGAAGCAGTTAATGGGGTCAAAATTGGTACATTCAGTTGTTGCTCAGTTTGTGTTTTTAACCGTTAAAAAAAATATTTTTGATTCCAACTCGGTTGCGTCAACTTGCCCTGGACACGGGGCACGACGTTTACGCATATTTATTTTGACACTTAACTTGGTTCTGTTAGTGTTTTGAACGTAATGTCTTACCATGGTTAAAATAAAGCATATTACAGACTGTATAGTGTATAAAGTAAAAGCTGAACGGGTATGAAGATAGCACTACATCATTGTAAGCTATAAGATACGAATTTGAAACTCAACTAAAAATTAAATGGTGATTTTGAAAGCTAAATAACCTGAAATTGGTAAAAAGTTTTGAGACAGTTCGGAGCGAAAAAAGCGCCAGGGCACGTTTAGAAGTAAGACACAGTAAGAACGTGCGTAAAGCTGCTCAGACGTCAGCGCGTAAACTTGCCCCGTCGTCAAGTTTGGATTTATTTTTTTACGTGCAAAATTTTTTTTATAGCATTTCAGTTCATACAAATATAATTCTCAGAAAAGGATACAATTTCACTAATTTTTATGTATTTGTTCTTTCTTAACTAAGTATTATTTATTCACAATAAGCTTCAAAGCGTTCAACTTAAAATTTACTCGACTTCGTAAAAAAAAGATTATTCTTCCTGCATGCTGGACCGAAACTCGACTGATGCTCAAAAACTTGTGAAGATATTTGCTAGGGAGCAGTAACTGCGTAAACGTGCCCCATGTGTAAACGTGTGCCTCGGTCTACTCTACTGTGTACGCTTATTTCAGGGTTTTACGGAACGCCTTTTTTAAACAAAATAGTGAGCTTTTGGATATAAAGACTTCAAAAAAGAAGTTTGATATTGTAGAAAGGGCCTAAAAATATTGGAAGATTAGATTTTCTATCTGCGTTGACAACATTATTTTAAAATATGAAAATGAAATTGCTTGGTATTATTTTTTGTGTCTCTTTATTGTAGTTTCTTCCTTAATAAACAGATCTACCAATATTCTAAATAAACATCATTTTCGCGTAAAGACCCATTTTACTCTATCATGGTGCGTCAACACTTTTGCGGCTATTTTTTAAAATTGAAAGCAAAAATGTTTACTGAAAATGTATAAATATGCTAAGGGTTCATCAAATACCAAACTGTAATTGAAATAAAACATTGAAATACAAATATTTTGTTTGCTGCAAAATTTTTAAGTGTGAAAATAACCCAGTGAACCTAAACTCATCATACTGAGTTCATGAAAAACCTTGACTTTATACAAGACAACCAGAGAAACAGAAAAACAAAGTTGGGAATTTGTTATGAGGATGAGCATTCTATGAATTGTATTTTGACTTTCAGTATGATCTTAATTTTAAAGCAGTGGAACAGCAAAATATCGGAAATCTTTCGTTAAGTTAAAAACAGATACCAGAGCATAAAAGGTTTATGTAAATAGTTCCAATTTAAGGACTATATTTTTGCATCTGACCCTGAACGTACTTTTCTCTCTAATCTGTTTTTCTTTTTCTATCTATTCCAATATTAATTTCTAATCGGGTAAAGGTATTTATATCAAAACAAGATAGATCATTTATTTTATCAGCACAAAAGTGAAATTTTAATATTTATCGAAATTTATTAAACGTATTGATATCAATTTATTAAGCACAACTCTGAAAGTATCCTTATATATATTTTAAAAGAAAGACAATTCTTTGACTTTGGGAAAGTTGAATGAAAATTTCAAAAAAACACTATTATCAAGTAACTGAAAATTTGCGTAAAAAATGCAAGCGAATACTACTTAAAAACATCTTTAAGTAACTCGTAGTTAATAAGAGATGAAGTAACTGCAATAGCAATCAAATAGTAGTCTTTCATTTCAAACGCTTCTTTGCATTTTCTCTAAATACTAATAACAAATATTCGTACTTGAAAATCATTTATATGAGAAATATTCTCTTCAGCGGTTGTTATCAAAACGTGAAAATATTCCTTGGCATTTTCTTAAGGCACGAAATTCATTTTCGAGGAGTGAAAAACATAAAAATTCAATAGTGAATTCAATAGTGAAGATCATTAGAAAACGATTAACTAATACAAGTTCAACATGAGGCTATGGATCTGTTTAATAACCTAGTACTTGTGTTATAAATAATATGACATCATTTCATATAAAGACCATTCATTTTTACAACATTTGGAGGAAATTAGACAGAGTTTTGTACCCGACTGGTTTGAAATGATAAAAAAAAGGTGTTTTACGTCCACATTCGAAGTAAATGAAAGCATATAATTTCAGTACTTTGAATTAGATTATGTCTATGTCTTATAATCATTACTAGCTGCGTTGCCCGGCTTTGCCCGGTCCACCTTGAAAATACAAATTGTGTCAAGTGATGTATATTCAACAATCAGGTTTAAATAAATAAAAAAGAACATCATGCAACATTTCCCTTGAAATTAAATCGAGAAAGATGGATTTAAAAAGCGTAACCATGGAAACACAAAATAAAATAAGTTAAAGGAATTAAAGTGCGAAAGAAAATGGTTAAAAATTTGAATGGAAGTGCGTTTTTTGAACTTGATTTAAAAAGGCTTGTAACTTTTTTTCCTTTCGAGATAGAAGCTTAGTTTTTCGAGATGGATCTGGAGTAAAAATTATATCACTTTTTCCAATGGTGTCAAAAGGAAAACTGTGGGACAATTCTTTCACTTTTTATTGATAGATTTAATGTAGAAAGTAGTGCCTAAATTTCAGCTAAGCCTAAAAAAATTCGAGCTAAAAACGTAAATACCTCCCGCCGTAATTAGGTTAGAGCATTGAAACAAATTGCGTAGTTTACCCTTTCCAACGATATGTAATATTAGTATGCTGTGCAAGTAATATTTCACCCCTATATTTAGGAATTTATGTGAAAATTGGTCCTAAATTGTAATAAAAAAAGAACTACTCATCGAATTTTTTTCGAACCGGTCTGCAACATGGAGGTAGGAGTACAGGAGGGAACATACCGTATCTACTCCCATTGTCGCGCTTGACGTATAACTGTGAGAGAGCGGCGGCCATGTTGGGTGGTGAGAAAGGGGAAAAAAGACTCGTATCACTCGGGCGAAAATTTCGCGTGCTTTACTTTTTTCGCTCAAATTGATATGAGAGTTTTTATTGCTTACCTAAGAAAAAAAAACTGCTCAAAACAATTATATTTTAAGCTTTAAATTTCCAAAGAATAAACTAATTGCATGAGTAATGTTTTTAGTTAATTAAAAGTGACAAATGAATGATCAACTGGTTTTAAAATACTATTTTCTTTACTAATAAAAAGTTATTCCTACATCCATGGTCTGTAAACCTTTCCGGTGCTAAAAGAAAGATACTGTGAAAATTTCAACGAAATCGGCCGGGTAGTTCTCGAGTTTTTGCACGTTCAAACAAACAGACACTTTTTGGAGACTTCATTTTATACTAGGTAGAGATGAAAATATTTTGAATAATGGGTTTTGTAAATTTTGCATTTTGTATTCAACTGGCTTAAAATGATAAAAAAAAAAGATATTTTACGTCCATAAACGAAGTAAATTTGTATTGTATAATGTTTCTGTATTTTGAATTAGATTATGTTAATGTGTTATAATCGTTTTATGACAACATTTTGTATAAAGACCGCTCATTTTTAGTGTTTGGGAGAAATTATGTAGAGTTTACTATTCACCTGGCTTAAAATGATAAAAAAAGATATTTTGCGTCCACATTCGAAGTAAATTAATATATAATATTTCTGTATTTTGAACTGATTTTGTTTAATAGATGTTGCTTCTCAACTCGAAAGGATGTGCCAGTGGCGCCCTCGTGGCTGATAAAAGCTCGCATGTCTGGTTGTGCGAGGCAGTCATTACCTTAAGAGCCGGTGCAGATGTGCTGGCGCACCGAGATTTGTTTATACATTATATTTTAATTACTTAATAAAAGTATTTTACAGAAGTTTTATAATCTCCCCATTTAACATACAGTCCACTATTAATTTACGAAAGGAACCTTACCAATAGATCATAAAAACTATTTCAACGAACCTCATTAGAACTCTTTTTCTGAAAATTATAGGAGGGGGGGGGGTACTCTCCGATGCCCCTCGCAAAAACTATTTCTGTATTCGCCTCTATTGCATTGCCTCTTCGTCTGTCCAATAACCTGTGAAAATGCTTAACATTTCAACAAAGTGTTTCCATTTTCTTCCCATTTTTCTATTTGTAGCTCTTTTTGAGACAGAGTGTTGTTTCGGGATGAGCAATCATTCCTTCCCTCATCTTCGGATGCGGGTGAATCGGAGGAGAGGGAAGGGATCAGAAATGTCGCATTTGCTCTAAAACACAACGGCTGGAACTTCCTCAAGATGCGCTCGTACTTCCGCGTGTGACATATAGACAAGCAGTCAGGGAATTCTCTTGACGTCAAGAGGGATTTCAAGGCCGGCGCTGTTTAATGAGGGCCATTAAGCGGCGAGAGAGGAAGTCGGACGACGCGGTGGTTCATCAGCATCAGTCGGGCGCGCGAAAATTTGGAGCTCCGGAAATGAAGGCCCATTTCGAGCAATCGACCCCGGCCTGTGGAGGCCGTGAGAATTGATCCACGGGGATGGACTGGCGAATGTGAATAAAAATCGTTTGCCTGTTTGTAAATAAAAGGGTTCGGAAGGAGTTCATGCTTTATCGTCTCGAGAAGCGAACTGATTTTTCAATTCCGTTTTCTAATAAGTAAATTAAAGCGGAGGTTTGCTTTGCTTTGATACGTATTAACTGCGTGAAACACAGGGTTTACCAAAACGACCGCATACATTCTACACAGCTAGATTCCTCGTTGATAGTACATAAAAACTGCCCAGAGACGCGTTCCTGTACGATCCATAGTTTACTGAGAAAAATACGAAAAACAAAATATGATGTCATTGCCGGTGCAAGTAAAAAACACTTTATTAGACACATCAACAACAGTATTTACATACCTTGCCAGACGTAATTGTTTAAAACGTCATTACAGGTATTTGTTATTATACGTAATGTACGTACACTGCTGTTGATATTTTGTTTTTTCTTGCACCGGAAGTGACGTCATACTTTGCTTTTCGTATTTTTCTCGTAAACAATGGGAACACCAGGAACGCTTCTTTGAGCTTTGAGCATTTTTTATGTATACTCCCCCAACGAGGAGTCTTGCTGTGCAGAGTTAATGTGGTCGTTTTGGGACACCCTATATTTTGGAGCACACTGAAATGAAACTGTAGTTGTGAAACTTCTATAAGCAGCCTTTAGTATACAGTCATCACCGCTGTTCCCAACAGATTTTCCAAGGCTCCGATTTTTTCCCTAATGGACACAATGCAAAAACTCCTATAGGAGAAACCATGCAACCCTCTGTTTTATTGATCCGATATACCTGTTACCTGAATTTTTTCTTTTTTTTTTTTCCTCTTTGCTTATCCTCCAATTTAGTTCTTTTTTCCGCTTAAAAGCCTTAGAACACTAGAATAAAGATCTTAGACTTTTAAGCCTTTTGGCATTTACATGATATCAGGAAAAGCAGTGGCGTCATTTCGGGGGGGGGGGGGAGAGGCGGTCCGCTCCGGTTGTCACCCGTCTGGGGGTCCCTAAAGTGAATACACCCTAAGTGAAATGGCAAGTTTTTGAAAAATATGAAGCTAATACATTTTTACGACTACAAATGTGAAAATTTCCCGGGGGGAGGGGTAAACCCCCGGACCCCACACTTTTTTTTTATTACATTAGCCTACATAAAATTTCATTATGACCCAAATGTAATTAATTGTTTCTGAAAATTGCATGAATTCCATGTTTTCATGTTAACATAAAGTTTTGTTTTCCTTTTGCGTCTATAGGGGGAGGGGGAGTTGACACCACAAATTACAGCCTCGAGTGTCACCCATGCTAGGTACGTCACTGGGAAAAGAGTATCTAATGACGTCTGTCATTAGATAGACCCTATGATGACAGCGCCCCCTTCTTGTCCAGCTAACTTTCAAATAAATGAACTTCATCGTAAGTTCAGAATGTTTAAGACGGTGATATAAATGCCTTCCTTCGTGATTAAAAAGTAAAATACGAAACTACGTTGGTTGGGGGAAAAAAGGAAGAATAAGAAAGAAAGGTTCACGTTCATACTCAAGTCAAACTTTAAAGCAGCTAAGCATTTCTCTTTCAAAAATGTATAATCGTTCCTATCAGTAAAAGTCAGTAAATAAAAGCATAAACAATTGTTCAAAGAATTTTTTACTAATTACCGCACAATTTTGTTTAAGTTATTGAAGTACATAATCCAATGTTGACTCCACTGTATCTCTGAGCGATCACCTCTCTTAATTCGGAATCATGGTCAACCTTTACCGGAATTGTGCTGTGGGTAATCGCTCCTGTGAAGTTTCCCTGAATTGCAAGTTTCCAAATTAAGATATAAAAATTAGGAGTCATTGGAATCTAACTGTTTTGGCTGGGTTGCAATATCTTCAACTTGGGCTTAATTTTAAAATAATTCAGTTTGCTTAGGCAAACCTGCAGTCTGAAAAATGTTACGACAATTTAATATTTGTTAAAAAGTATCGCAAAACATCACAGCCTTCTGACAAAACTATGGGCACGTAAGCGAACACTATTTGAAAAGTAGTTTCTGTTAAAAACCTTTGAGAAATTGAGAATGCCATTTACTTGCAGATATTTTTTTTTTCATTAGCGCTCATCGAAAAAAATATAAAATGATCGTTAACCATTTTTTACTAGTAAGGGAATGTAGGGCAAACGCAAACTGAAATAGTTAAGAAAACTTAATTTTTTCAAATGAACAAATTGGAAATTTATTGAAAAAATTACGGTATACAAAGAAAAAACTATTTTAAAATGATATTTGTATTGAAAGAATATATTTAATTTTTGGCAGCAAATTTGAGTCTTTAAAAACAGGGGGGAGGGCGGATTTTTCTCCATTTTTTTCATGGGGCAAAGTGAAAAATGAAATATTTTTCTGATAAAATAGTTTCTAGTTGAAAATTAAAAATGTTTTTGCTCAAATGGATGAGTAACTAAAAAAGTGAATAAAGAAATGAATTGAAGCAATAAACGAATAGATGAATGAAATAATTAATCAATTCATGATAAAAAAAATAACTGAGTGAATAAAATAGTGAATGAATAAGAAAATACGTTAACGAATGAAAAAACATGTGAATTATTGAAAGAAGTGAATTTTGAAATAAATGAATAAGTAAGAGGTATAATAAATGATTGAGCGAAAAAGAAACGAAATGAACAATTTCAATTCATCCCATCCATTTTGCCCCGCTTGCACTTGACTAATTGTACAAAATATTCAAAGTAAAACTAAGCTTAATGTTAAATAAACAAATACAGCACCGAATATTAGTAGGCCTCAAAATAAATAAATAAATAAAATAAAATAAAATAAAAGTTAACAACAAGAACTTAATCATTTAATAAGAAAAATAATTTTTGATTTACAGCAAAATATTACAATATGAGTATCAAGTTTCAAAAATTGCTTGTATTATCATATGCTTTGATCTTCAGAGATAAGTATTTCTCGACTGGAATAGATTACATGTTGTACTACATGTTAAAATATTATCAGATAGGTAGCGCTAAAAGCAGAGTAAATATTTCACCACATCACTTTGCCCGCTTTTCATTTTGCCCCAAACTCCCTTACTTCATATAAAAGTAAAAATTCACACTACAGCGATTGGAAATTCTACAAACACTAAAGAACAAATATGGAAACAGGGTATCATCTGGAAATCCACTGTGGATCGACTTAGGAGGGCCGTTGTCACAAGCCATTGTCATAAAACTCAAAAATGAAAAAAAAAAAAAAAAAAAAAAACAGGTTAGGAAAGCGCATCTTTTTCCAGCGTAACGCTAAGAGGTGGGATGATGCAGAGAAACTTTAGTATATCTTCGCTTAATCTTAGACTTCACGCTAAAAGGTGGCGTCAGGTGGAGAAAAGTACATCTTCGCACTGAAAGCAAATTTTTCCAAAATCAACATAGGGTGACTGCACCAATAACAGACATGCTAAAGACGTCACTTTCAAGTTAACTTAATTTTCTGAGCCTTTTAATGCATTCAGACTTTTGTAACTATTTTTCACTCATGTAACTACATCTCATGTAACGTTTGGAAGCTTCTGCATCGTCTGAATTACTTAATTCCATTTCTATTTGCTCAAATTCGAAAAAAGGTCCGAACCTCAATAACAGACACCGACAATTCTGATGATATCCAGTAGCAGATAGGATGAGGAAAGGATGAGTAATGGAAACAATTCCCCTTTTCTCTTCAAAATGTGCAAAAGTTCTTTATTTTTAGAGCTAAAGCCTTATTTAATTTAAATGAACATGAAACACCGGCAGACCTCGCGGTGACTGTTCATAACCTTCCCCCACTGCCTTAAAAATACCAACTGACTCATAAAATTCCCTCAGATAAAACTAGATGGTTGCACCGTATTCATAGGCCACAGCAACATCAGTTTTACCCGCCTGTTACTGGTGCCTTTCCCCTAGTTTTACATTTGATTGGATCATTAAAGAGCCAATAACATCATTTTGGAAAAGAAATCACAAGCAAAAACTAAAAAAAAGACAAAGATTGTATATCTCTGACGTTTGATCCAAATCCAAAAAAGAAAAACGAGAAATCGATTTAAAGAACGAATTTAAATTTTGGTTAAAAAAAGACGACTGTGTAAAATTGTGGTAGCCGAATGATTTTATTGGAGCAAAATGTGACTATTGATGGCTTCTTTTGAGCCCTGCAGCCATGTATATGTTACTAAGCTTTGAAGTCATATCAAAAAAAGACGAAAAAAGCTACGAAAATAAAGTAGGAAAAGAGGTACTGGTGAAAAGAACAAGGGGAAAAAAGAAAGAAAGGTCTTTATTTTAGTCAATTTTAAAACAGCTAAGGCATTTACGTTTCAAAAACATATAAGCATTCTATCAGTCAAATTCAGTAAAAGAGACATAAACAATTGTTCAAAGTATTGTTTATTAATTACAGATGAGAACATAGTTTGAAATTGAAAAACCATTGAAAAAAAAATGGGGGAGAAGTCAACGCTCGAAATCAATCAGATTTTCTCTAAGATCTAATTTGTGAATAAATGTATTTCATCTGCTATTAATATACATGTTTGCTCGCAAGAAAAAAAAGATGCTATTATACTAAATAATCGTGTATTTCAAAGAAAATTCATGTAGCAAAGAGAAAAATATCATTAGGGAATTGTTAACCTCTCCTTTTCTGTTTCAATAGAAGACGTTCTATGCAAACATAATGCATTTTTTAAAACGTTAAATAAGTTACATTCACTTATAAACAGTTCAGGAAATGAAATCTGAGTATAAATTAATGAAGGTTGGAGACACCATAACTACATAACCGAGATTACCATATTGCGGTGGTCAGGCCTTTATGAAAACACATTGCAGGTCGACCGATGTTTGTAGAAGAATATAATCTGTCTAACCACGGATTGTATGGAAAGACAAACATCCGGTTTACACGCGGAAATGGAAGCATCTATTAGTTTTCAGGGATGTCAGATTTTGCAGATGTATGTTAGCCTTTAAATTAAGCAGAGTCTCATTCAAATAAGCGGAATAAGCACATAAATTTTTTATTTTTTCCCCTCATTCAGATGGAGTCGCCTTAACTGGATGTTTGCCAATTCCATACAATCCCTGGTCAAACAGTATTGTTACGGTTTCTTTAACAGAGGTTAAATAGTATTATAGACAGAAAAGCTGAGCTTCAGATTTTTAACTATTGGTAGAGAAAAGACAAACTATGAACTGAAAAGTTTGAGGGATTTATTAAGTGCGTTTTCTAGCGTTCAAAAGAGTGGAATATTTTGACTAAGGGGCTATCTATAAATTATGTCTCACTTTTTTAAAAACATTTTTACCTCCTTCCCCCCTTTGTCATTAAGTTTTACACTGACACCCTTTTGTCATATTTCGCCCTGTTTTTCATTAACATGTTCATTAACATGCGTGATATCACATTTCTTGTTACCCTCTCTGTCTCACTAGTCCAAACGAGCTGATGTGTGCATCACATGACTTCCTTTTACTCCAATTTAATGTCATTTTCTCATTATTGGCAGTTTTAATATGATTCAATAGTTTACTTTTTAAATATCACCAACAGTAGCCAAATTAAAACCAAATTTTAAAAAAATCGCAATAATTGTCGCCAAGTTGGCGACAAAACGTGGCGACCAAAAGACTGGCGATACATCGCCAAGTGTCCGCCAAATTATAACACCACTTGAGTTTACATCGAAATTAACAATGATTTCTCCCCAAAAAGGGGCAAAAGACCCCCTTTGGAGCATTCGAATGCAACCAAAAAGGAAGGTGCACAACTAGACCCCACTAGGAGTCTACGTACCAAATTTCAACTTTCTAGGACATTCCGTTCTTGAGTTATGCGACATACATACACACATACGCACATACATACGTACGTATAGACTTCCCGAGAAAACTCGTTGTAATTAACTCGGGGATCGTCAAAATGGATATTTCCGGTGGCTGTACGTTCCTAGGCACATATCCACGTTTGGTCGGGTTGAAAAAAAAAATCAACATTCATTCGGGGGTGAGCAAAATGAAAATTAAGGCCGATTTTTGGGTGAAAATTTTTTCGCGAATACAATATTTCCTTTTTTGTAAAATGAAGTAAAAAAACTCACAATTTCACGGTCCCCCTCAAAGCGTGACATCATTTATGGACAGCGCCTAATAAAGAAATTTTGCTTTCAGTTTTTTTTCTTTCTTTTTAAACATTGAATAACTAGAAAACCGCCCGTTAAGACATGACGGGTGAAAATTGCTTCGCCATTTGAACGAAGCAATTGCCAGTTTGGTAATATTTTGATGGTTGACATTTTAACCCTAACTCCACTGGATGAACCCTAAACTCCAGTAGATAGCGTTCACTGTTGACCACTTTTTCGTTTCTTCATTCCTCTGAAATGAGTCTTACCAGTAAAACAGTTAAGTGACCGAATCCAGTTCAGCCTTGTCATAATAAAGCCTTTCCCTACATAAACATTACCAAAACATAACAAATTATCATACCATGGCGCGAGTTTCATTGTTGATGACGTCAGGAGCGTTACTCGATCATTGGCTATTGCATGTATGAGGATTTTATGTGCACGGAAAGTCAATAGTTAACTGTTTCCCCGCAAATCGTCGAGAGCTAGTTTACTGAAATGATCTAGTAGTCTAAATATGGATGCTATGTGATGTGCTTGCTTAGCGCAGAAATTTAGAGCCAACTTCAATTGGAAGTCGGGGAAAGAAAATGAATTAACAAAAAATGAATTAACTGCTTTCTTTTTTTTTTCTTTTTTTTTACGCGTTTGCACGTTTATTTTTTTCTTTCCTTCTTTTTTTCAAACTTTTTTTTTCCCAGCTGTGACTAATATCATTTATTTTAGGATCATCTTCTTCTTTTACAGGTTTAGTCCAAAGAACCTCAAGATTGGTTCTTTGCCAATTTAGAATTTCCTCGCTGTTAGCTCTAAATATCTGACAACTGCAGTTTTGTACGTTTCAGAAGATCTGAGGTTTTATGCTTTAGGTTTTTTTTTATTTTCGCTGAAAATGTGAATTCAAAATATAGTTTCTTCTCTAGCAAAAAATATCTAGGGCGAAGAAAAATGTCCTATTTTTTCTTTTAAAATAAGTATTTTAGAGAAGTGTAATAGAAATTATAGAAATATTATCTTCCGTCTTGAAGTTATTCTTCTTTTAATGTGTTAAGAAAGAAATTTCGGAAAGCAGTGGAAGTATCGGGAATATATATATACAGTAAAACTTCTCTAACGCGGACACTAACGGGACAAATATTTTTGTCCGCAGTAGAGAAGTGTCCGCAGGACAGGGGTTTAATAATGTTATCTGCTTCCAAATGGGGGAATTAAAAATTGTCCGCATAAGAGGGGTGTCCACATCTGAGAGGTGTCCGTTAGGAGGGGTTTTACTGTATATGTATATATTACATTAAGAAGATGGCGATAAACATAGTATGTATGAAGGTACTCTACTCCACTGAAAACAATATAATTTTGTGATGATACTGCGTGTCAAATTTACCAGGTACTAAATTGAAAATTTCCTGAAAATGAATTTCGCACTAAAAGGAGCGAAAAAGGGTATTTCGATCTAAAAGGGTGATTTCGAGTTCAACATTTGTTCTGTGACACAAACAGTTACGTCATTACACCCGCAATCATGCTGCCAATAGGGGGACAAGCACCAATTTTGCAAATGTAAATAAAAGATGCAAATTTTTAAAGGAAAAAAAATCCTAAAGAAAAAGTAACAAATCGTACTGTCTAATCAGGATATGAATAAGGAAACCACGCTACTATAAGGGGGTGGAGTGACTCAATACCCAATAAAATGTCGGCACAATCCAACCAACTGAATGCACAATTAACATTCTGTCGGACCCACGGGATATCATGTGACAGCAACATGTGATATGTGTTTGTTCGATCATCACTTGCGAGCCGACTGCCGTCCGGTTTTCATCCGCCGCTGCCCAATTCCATATCCCCTTTGATCTAGGGACTATTACAACAATAATCTACGCCGAAAGATAACTCTATGAAAATTGTGTGTTTCTCTTGGATTCCGAGTGAATATTTAGTCCACGCATGCTCTTGTTCTGAGGAAGGATCGTAAGATTTTTGCCAGTTTCTTTCTCGCTGTTTGAAGTTAAACCTTTTGGTGTCGGGTAAGTTTTTTTCAATTAAATTTTCAACAGAAGTATCCATACTCTTTTAATTATTCCTATGTACAACGATTATCATTACATTAAAACTAAAAATGATTTTGTAAAAGGCCTATAGTTTTAATCAGAGGTATTCTACCTTTTATGCTTTGGGGTACCCTTTGAGGGTACCGTTTTCTTGAAGGAACTCTTGGTAAAAGAACAGGAAAAAGATATGACATCAAATCTTTACCCTACTGAAATTTACAAAAAAAAAAAAAATTTTTTTTGATCTTTGCTTTATCACAGTACAAATATAAGGTAAGGAATGGTCGATTAGCTGATGTTGTTTCTTATTGTTTAGTTTAATAAAGCATATTCTATGAACAAGAAACAAATCCAGCAATATTTTAAACTAAAGAAACTAATTACAGAAGTTTTTTTTTATTGACTTGACTGTGATTGCTTTTTAATGAAAACTATTTGAACGATTGAAAGAATTTCATTATATATAAAAAATATTCATTATTTTTTGAATGTACAAACAATCCGTCATTAAGAATTCAGTGATTCAATCAAAATTTTACTAAAGTTTTGGCTCTTTGATTAGGCTATAAGTGATCACTTATGGAACCATTGTGAAAGTTACATGGAACCCTAGGGTTCCGCAGAATCGAGACTGAAGACCTTGGTTTTCTGTGGGTTTAACTTGGGGAAGAGTGGAAATGGTTTTGTACTTAGTTATGGAAAAATTTGCTTAAAAATTCGAAAATAAATGAATTTATTATTGAGTTCGTTTAAAATTGCTATAGCTGGGGAAAACCTAACTTGGCAGCATTGTGAAGGCCCACAGATCCTAATCACATCATACAAACGCTGCCAGGTTAGGTTTGCCACAACTATAATTGCAAATTGTTGATTTACAAATGAAAACTAATTGATGCGGAGCACTTATTTGTTAGATTGTTTTTAAAGACTGCTATTCATGAAACTTCTGAGTTATAATAAATGTTAACTACTGACTGAAAAGAGGTTTTCCCACTGTAAATATTTTCGCTAGAATTTCTCGGAAAAATAAGTGAAGATAAAAAGCAAGTGGTTGTTTTACATTTTAAGGTCGGTTTGGAATTTGATAACAGTTAAAAATAACAATTGCTCATAAACTCCTTGCAAAATTATTCATATTTTCACTGTTTCTGCACGTTTTTATAAAAAAATAGCTGCCCTGAAAAGTTGAAGCGATTTCTATTGTGGATGAATTATGCTAAGACAACTGATTTTGTTTTCTCTTGTTAGAAAATTGATTACCTTTCATTAAAAAAATATAATGCACTAAAATTACTTAGATCTGAAACTAAACGAAGTCGAAAAAGTAAATATTTAGGTAAGTTATGTAAAAAAAAATATTATAAAGCACGTTTGCTGCAAGGTTGTTGTGAGATTCTGTCTTCTCATGGAAGTTAAAAGTTTTTAAAGACGAATGAAATTGTTGTTTCACAAACGTGGGTGAGAAAAATGATAAAAAAAGTTCAGATAAACATATTTTAAATGCGTGTGCTATCTTCTCTCAAAAACTGAACTACAATATACATTTGCGATTGGTCAAACATGTTTATCAAAACTTCATATCTGTTGTGGAAGTTATGACAGACAAAAATTCATATTTAAAATATTATAACCAAAAACGAGTTGATGTGTGCATCATATGACTTCTTTTTACTCCACTTTATCCACTTTAATGTCATTATCCCATTTCTGGCCATTTTAATGTGATTCAATAGTTTACTCTCTAAATATCACCAACAGTGGCCAAATTAAAACAGATTTTCAAAAAAGTCGCCAAGTTGGCGACAAACTTGGCGACCAAAATACTGGCGATATATCGCCAAGTGTCCACCAAATAACACCACTTGGGTTTACATCAAAATTAACAATGATATCACCCAAAAAAGGGGGAAAAGACCCCTTTAGAAACACCCGAATGCAACCAAAAGGGAAGGTGCACCACTAGACCCCACTAGAAGTCTACGTACCAAATTTCAACTTTTTAGGACTTACCGTTCTTGAGTTATGCCACATACATACGCACATACGCACATCCGCACATACATACATACGTACATACCAGACGTCACGAGAAAATTCGTTGTAATTAACTTGGGAATCATGATTATTGATATTTCGCGTGTCTATACGTTCTTAGGCACTTATCCACGAGTGGTCGAGTCGAAAAAAAAAAAACTCAATATTCATTCGGGGTTGAGTAAAATGGAAATCAAGGTCGATTTTTGAGTGAAAATTTTTTCGCGAATACAATACTTCCTTTTTTGTAAAAGGAAGTAAAAAAGCTACAACTGACAAAAATGAATTTACTAAATATTATGTTAGAAAGAAAAAATTCACAAAAAATATTCTCCATGTTTCATATTTAAATCAATATATGCAACCAACTATAAACCCTTGTTTCAAATAGCATTTTAAAGTAAAAGTGAAAAACATGTTACAGAAAACATTTTCTTTTACTACTACCAGTATGTATTCTTTCAAAAACTGGAGATATACCTTTCGTTTCCGGCTTCTAAAATTATTTCGAAGTATTTTAAATAAAGGATGTACGATAATGTAATTTGTCTTAACAATGAATGAAAAAAGTAAAAATAAAATGTTCGTTTACAACAAAAATATCAAGCTAAAACTCTGCCAGCAATGATTTACTAAAATTAAGTGTATACATCTACGTCTATATTACCTATCCAAACAATACCTTTTTATTGTATACATCAATCAGTTTAAATTTTTTTTAATCATTTTTCTTTGACCTTTCTAAGAGTTGAAATAGTTTCTGAAGTGATATATCCATTACATAAAGTTATTATTGTTATTGTTATTATTATTGTAAGGAAACGACACAAAGTCAAGTTTAATATTACAAACTGTAATTGCATTATACTATTTCAGCAAATTTAAGCTGTTGCCCAAAGTGTTTTTATTATTATTTTTTTACATTTCAAACTCATTTTTCTGTCGCTGTGAGTATGAATGAGAAACAAACATAATGTAATACTATATTACATCAAAACTGTTTTCAATTGCAATACTTATTAAATTTATCCTTCAGTTACATTAAAGCAATATTGTTCGATATTGTGTGTTGATTACAGCAGACTCAAAAATTACCGCTGACAAATCAATAGATTTACCATTAAAAAGATTTCTCTGAAATTTCAGTTTCTTCTTATTAGCATTTGGGGTGTTTAGAGCCCGGTTAAATGGAAATCTGATGAGTAGTTTTTCAATTTTCCCCAGGTTTTTGTGCTTTTATTTATTTAAAAATTCTTTTTTTTTTTTTGCTGACTACCACATTATGGAAATTACGTTTCGTAGCTATCATGTGCGTTAAAAGAGCGTTTTTCAACCTCTTTTGACCAATGAACCGATAAAAACTAGTGAAAAAAATTCAGGGACCGAAGAGGTTTTTTATTTGTTTCGTTTTATTTTTCAAAAGAAAAAAAATCGAAGCACTATAAGACTGTTATACTAAGTTAATTGCTAGATTTTTCATTCATTTAAAATATTTCTAACTTAATAAAAGTGCAGTTATCCTACATAGACACTTAAATTTTTGGCAACCCTTGTATTTTATTTTGTTTTAACTACAAATGCCCGGCGAAACAACACTAAAACCTGTTTTTCGTGCGGTTTGTTTGTTTGTTTGTTCGTTTTTTTAAACATTTTCTATCTTTTCTTATCTTTTCTTTATTTATTTTTTCTTTTTTATTATTTATTTATTTATTTATTTATAATTTTTTTTGTACTTTTTTTTGTGAAAATATTTTTTTGTGCGGTATATGAAAAATTCGGGGACTTAATAGACGAAATAATTTATAAAACGAGTGCGAGGTAGTATACTTCAAGTTACGGCAGGGGCTACCCGATGGGAGGTCAACGTGACCTCCCAAAAAAGTCCTTGTTCGGAAATTTTGTCTGCCAATTCGACAATTATCATCATTCGGCAGAATTTGAAGTTCAATTCGGCAAAATTATTATCATTCGGCGAAATTCGGAGTTAAACTCGGCAAAATTTGGAGTTTCATTCGGCAAAACTAATTCGGCCAAAACAGGAGTTTCATTTCACAAAATTATAATCATTCGGCGAAATTCTATTCGTCAAAATAAGACACAAGCGAATAAAATTTTTTGAAATGTTCGCATGTGTATTTTATAAGCCAGATTATTAAAGGTTTGGCAAGATTCCAAGTAGCTGCGGTGTCTTGAATTCGTTTGAAGAAGCAATTTCTAGTTATTTCGTAAGTTTTTTAGTTATTTTCCACCTGGAACTTTTTTATGCGGTCCCTATTCCCTATGCACCGCATAAAAAATATTTTTAAACTTTGTTGTAGAACTATTTTTTTTATAGCTGCTCGTGAAGTTTTTAACGATTTTTTTTTATGCGTCCCAATCCACCGCATGAAAACAGGTTTAAGTATATACATTTTGTGTGAAGAAAAAAGTTAATAAAGAAATACGAAAAATAAAAAGAAGACGAAATAAAAAATGTGTTAGTAAAATTTTTGATTTTTAATAAAAATTTGTGGAGATTCTGGTCCCTCTAGATCTCAGCTGATAAATCCCTGGCAGCTGATACACATACATAAAATTTCTCCGGCCTCGCCCACATCTACTTTCAACAATCGCAAATTATTCCCTTTCAGTTCTTTCACGAATTACGTCACACGCAGCTTTCCCAATTAAACTCAAGCAATAATTCAGATCATCACTTACGGAGCTGAAACAAACCCTTATCTCTGATGCATTAACCAATTAAAGCGGCATTCAGAACTTGTTTGACGCAATGTAACAAAATTTTCAACGACTGCAATAAATATGTCAGATGCAATCCTAGTATTCTAGAAACACCATAAATCGCCCACTCAAATGAGCGTCCAAGTTCAGAGAAAAGTCATATATTTATCCTGATTTCAACCACTTTTAAGCTCAAAGTAACGACACCCTCCCCAGAGAAAGAAAGCATACCTTGGAAAAGGGAGTTCCCCAAGTCAGTGCCGTGGCACACTGGGGTATCACAAGCGGAGACGATGGGTGCCGCGAAATGTCTCTGGTATCAATGTATATAATACAACAGAGATAGGCTAGGATGCCGTGAGAAAATGCTAATTCTTCAAAGGGAGCCAGGGATCGAAAAATTTTGGGAACCCCTGCCATAGAAAGTTAATTTAAGAATATCATTGAGAGGGTAAAAATCAAATTGCTTCTGACGCTACTCCTACACTGTTAAAAATGGGTATTCAAAAATAATGAAAATTTACTCATTTTTGAATACTTTCATTACTCAATATAGCTCCGAATCAATAAGGTTCAATTTTGAGAAACACATGTACTCATTTCATGACTCGTATTTCTCGTATGTTTGTATTTGATGCCACATTTACTCATTTTTGAATCAATTGTATTCAAAAAAAAATGAATACATTCAGAGTTTCATTTTTGAATACATTTTTTTAACAGTGTACAGATTCTTATGTAAAACAACTCTATGAATGACCACCATTTTTCCGTCCTTTTTAGAGATAGCGTCCCCATTTTCGACAGCTTCATCGCCGTATCGCCGTTTTATTCTGAAGGAAGGGAGCATTATATTAACCATTAACAGACTTCTGAGGGGTTAGACAGGTGAAAAGTTGCCTTAAATGAACGCAAAACCGCAGACTATTTGTAACTATGACGACGAAAATTAGTCTCTCTAAATAAATAGTAAAAGCAACGAACTAGACTTGTCATAATAATCTGAAAAATCAAAGGAACATCAACCTCAATCAAGTGAACTTCATAAGAACCTCGTGATTGCTTATAAAGAAGTAGAATAAGAAAAGCATAACTCTGATCCATTTAACCCCACCGAAGAAAAATTTTAATAAAAAGGAAATATTTAATATTTTTCCTACCTCTTTAGAAGTACCACAGATAATTTAATGAGATGAAGCACTTAAAATTTGGAATTTTATTGAATAAATTTTGAGGTAATCAGAAGTTGGCAAATGGTATGTTTACGTACCACCATCGTACTACGTACGTACTACCACCCACAACGAGCAAAGTACAGTAGAACCCCTCAAATTCGGACCCTGTTAGTCCGGATCTCCTGATAATCCGGATCGATCGCTTTGATCGATTTTTTTTTTAAAATATAATTTGAAGAGCGATCGTCGAATTTCCATAACATTAATTTATTTAACCCTCTCACGGGCAAGACCGTGTTATGTCTATGATTGAGTTCCCTTTTCTTGGTAAAGCAACTTTTGAATCAATTTTTTTCCCTCGATAGAGAAAAAAAATGATTCAAAATTAGAAGAATTACAGACTATATAATAACTAAGTAATCATGTTTACTGTTTATGTGTAATGGGGTTGTTTCCTTCAGTCAAAAGTATTACTTTTAGTCACCGATATTGATAGACTAAGCAAAAAAAAAAAAAAAAAACCACGGCGCGAGGGAAAAAAAAAAATTTCATTTTCAAAACGCTCAATTTTTAATATTTTTTTTAAATGTTCGATTTTGAAAATAATGCGTGATCTTTATGACATCACAAATGATGTATTTTGGCGCATTTGTCTACTGCGTTTCCACGTTATGATTATCAAGAAGCAAATTAAATATTGCGCTCTACGCTTGCTATCAACCATATCGTTGCCCCCTCTGCGAATGGCAACAGTGAATGGCATTTCATCATTTGTGATGTCATTGGCAGAAGCGTAAACAATGAAAGCGCACCGATCAAAATATTTTTTTAAACATGTTTATCTTAGTCAAATCATTTTTAAAACGGTCAGATCCTATGTTTTTAAGCATTCTCTTTCAGAAAAAAATACTTTAAAATTTTGGAAACGACCCCATTCTATGTGTTTCATATAAAGGTGATTTTCAGTAAGCATGTTTTATTGTATTTATTTATTTATTTATTTTTCCATTCTCCGGATAATCCGAATTTCCGATATTCCAAATTGGGTCGGATCGCAATTAATCCGAATTATCGGGGTTCTACTATTTGTGTTGCAATACTCATGGAACGAACTTTTTTGAAACTGAAAAATTTTGTCAACGTATTGAAAAATATTAAAAATATTCGTTTAAAATATCGGTTTCAATTCTAGCATTTTACTTAGTTGTTTACAAAGTGACCCATGTTTTATCCATGGCCCATTTTACCCCAACTCCCTCAAACCTAATCATCTGTCGTCCATTATTCCAAAGAAAAATCTCAGTAATTTTTCTAATACCTTTCGTCAACTTTTACCCACTAAAAACTCATTCAATGTTTTTCGGAAGGAAAACCTACATTTTTAATTCACCGGTACCTTTGTTAACAAATAAGCATGTATCAACATTTTTTTTAAATAAAAATGCTGCGCTCTTTCTCAATTTAACAACATATTGATTAGCAATAAGTTCTTTAATACTTGCTTTATATTTTTCGAAATAAGAACTTTGTTTTACTTGAATTTATCGGGTACTTTACTTAATAATCCATTTAATTTTGGCCTATTATTGTCTTGAGTCATTCATTCCATGTCAAGTGACCTAGGGGTCTCCACTCGACCATCTTCGATTTGGATGAAATTTTATAGAGGTGTAGAGGTGTCTTTGAAAATAACCTATGCAAATTTTCAGCTTCCGAGATCCAAATCCTGAGGATTTAGAATCTCCCAAAAAATATGACTCAAAATGGCGGAGGAGCTTTTTGTGACAAATTACCATCTTTAGCCAAAGTTTGCAGAAAAGGTTATCACCCTGCAACCCTGAAATTTTGGAGATTAAAGTACAATTGGCTGTTAATATACTGATTTATTTTTCTGAATTTGAGCTCATTATATTTTTTATAATACGCGTGTAAACTCGTGAAAAAGAGCGGTGGGGAATTTTTTTTTTCCTGGATTTTAGGTTGTCATAAAACCTGAACAAAATAATTTCAAAGATTCGTACTTCGTGATTATAATGTAAAACCACTTGTTTTTAATGGGTTACAGTTGCAGAAATTAAAATCTATTTTCGAAAAGATATTGCCATCCAAAGTGACTATCAAAACCTTTCAAGTGAAAAAAAGAAACCTATTTTCAAAGCGCTGTAGCTCAAGTTTGCCACCTCGCATCTTCTTTTAATTCATACCATTAGAAAGAACATTTTTTCCTATCAAATTTTTTTTTTTTTTTTTTTTGATGGTGTTTTTTCGAATAAGGAAAAAAAAAAGAGCTTGAAGTTCTGTCTGTCGTAACCATTTGCCACGTTTAAGGTCAGGTTGTGGAAAATTTTATCACACTGGAAACCTGAAATTTTAGGAACTCAAAGTATTTTTTGTGAGTTTAAGTTCATTAACTTCTGTGTAGTACGCATGCAAAGTCTTGACAAAACGCAGAGGAGAAACTTTGCCCAGGATTTTAGAATGTCATTAATTTTGAACAAAAATGATTCAAAAGCTCATACTTAGTAATTCTATTGTCAATATACATGGTTTGGATGGGTAAAAAGTTGCAGAGCGTAAATATTGATTTTCTAAAAGATATTATCACCCAAAATGGCTATCAAAATCGTTCGCATGAAAAAAAAAAAAAAAAACAATTTTCTATGCGCTGTAGCTCAAGTTTGTCACCTTGCACCTTCTTTTCGTTTATACCATTAGAAAGAACATATTTTGTCCTATAAAAATAAATTTTCTTTCCGATGGTGTTCGTTCAGATAAGAATGAAAAAATGAACTTGAAATACTATTTGTCATTTACGAGAAAATATCGTTCCACAATGAATAAAGAATGGTGATTGCATGGAAACTGGCTTTTTTTTGTTTTTTAGCATCTGTTAGTTGACAGAAAGCGTTTTTTATCGGGGGGCACGGCAGTGCCCCCGCCAAGTCGAGCGCGAAGCAAACACTGCCGTACCATCCTTTACCGGAACCATTTCGCCGCATTTTCAAGCCCCTATTTGAGAACCTCTGGATGAGACCAGAACGCAGAAATTTTCGTCAGCCAGTAAGCTATAATCACACACTTAAAATTTCAAGTCTGTAGGTCATTTAGTTCCGAAGCTAAGCGAAAGCAAAGTTTCGCATTTGTGACACTCACTCACTCACTCACTCACTCATGATCATCAGAATAGAACTAGTACTTCCCATAAACTCAGAGAGGTGAAATTTGGTACAGAGTTAGGGTTTAATGGCCACAAAAAGGGAAAACTAAAGAAACTAAGATAATTGAAGATCTGGAGTACTTGGTATTCCTGATTAGAAAACACAAGAGCCCAACCAAACTATTAGAGATTGACATACCGCCTTTACAAAAAATATTCTACTTGGTGGGCCGCTTCATTTGATGCCTAAAATCGAAAGTCTGGAGTATCTAATGAAGAACCTTCAGCTGGTCTCAGCTGTATTAGAAATATGGTAATTCCCCCTTCTACTATTGGTACATAAAAAAATCGACTGTCATTGCAAAAGTCCAGCGTAGTGAGACACATCTTCTAATTTAATTTAGCATAACTTTAGTCTACTCGAACATTACACAAATTAAATGTTTCTACAAAAAGAAGTGAAATCTTACCCAAAACATTCTGTAAAAAACTAGCCAAGTCTCGATGGAGCTGCTTGTTTATCTCTAAAAAGGAATGAAATCCAGACAAAGTTATGACAAGTCTAAGTTCCTTACTGCGATTTCTTTATTATTATAGTTAATGTTGTGTGACTTGGCCGTTAAAGGGTACACAAGGGTACAAAACCAGGTGCTCCATGACACCATTGCACCAATCTGTCGCCAGAACCGCTACCCATTGACGATGGAAAATTACCACTTTTAAAACGTGTAAACAAAATTGACTTGTACCCACTAACGTATGAAGAATGTTTAACGGCCAAGTCACACAACATTAACTATAATAATAAAGAAATCGCAGTAAGGAACCTTAGATTTGTCATAACTTTGTCTAGATTTCATCGAGACTTGGCTAGTTTTTTACAGAATGTTTTTGGTGGGATTTATCTTTTAAAAAACCTATTAAGCAAATAAAATATGGTAGAAACAGAAAAAAAATCTTGTTTTGTCAGATGTACCCGTCTGTTTCCAGAACAGGATTTTTTTCTGTTTCTATCATATTTAATTTGAAAAATAACGTTTTAAAAGAAAAACAAAAACTATTTCTGACTAATAACAGCTGCAAAATCACTTATACACCGGTTTCGTTGGTTATCACCATTCTTTATTCAATTTAGAACGATATTTTCTCGTAAACGACAAATAGTATTTCAAGCTCATTTTTTCATGCTTATCTGAAAGAACACCATCGGAAAGAAAATATATTTTTTTGGAAAAAATATGTTCTAAATAATGGTATAAATGAAAAGAAGACGCAAGGTGACACACATAAGCTACCGCGCATTGAAAATTGGCTTTTTTACATGTGAACAATTTTGATAGCCACTTAGGATGGAAATATCTTTTAGAAAATCAATATTTACGCTCTGCAACTTTTACCCATCAAAACTATGTATAATGACAATAGCATTACCAAGTACGAGCTTTTGAATTATTTTTGTTCTTAATTTATGACATTCTAAAATTCAGGAAAAAGTTTCTCCACTGCGTTTTGTCAAGATTTTGCGTGCGTGCTACACAAAAGTTAATGAACTCAACCTCACAAAAATACTAGAACGTATTAACAACCAAAAGTACTTTAAGTTCCTAAAATTTCAGACTTCCAGTGCGATAAAATTTTCCACAACCTGACCTTAAACTTAGCAAATTGTTACGACAGACATATATTCAAGTTCAATTTTTTTTCTTATTCGAAAGAACACCAACGAAGAATAAACTTATTTTGATAGGAAAAAATGTGTTCTTTCAAATTTTATAAACGAAAAGAAGTTGCGAGAAGACAAACTTGAGCTACAGCGCTTTGAAAATAGGCTATTTTGTCACTTGAACGGTTTTGATAGCACTTTGGATGACAAAATCTTTTCAAAAATAGATATTCAAGCTCTGCAGCAGTAACCCATTAAAATCAGGTGTTTTTACAATATAATCACGAAGTACGAACCTTTGAATTAATTTTGTTCAAATTTTATGATAACCTAAAATCAAGGGAAAAAATTCCCCACCGAGCTTTTTCACGAGTTTACACGAGTGCTATAAAAAATACAATGAGCTCAAATTCACAAAAATAAATGAGTGTATTAACAGCTAATTGTACTTTAAGCTCCAAAAATTTCAGGGTTCCAGGATGATAAATATTTCTGAAAACTTTGGCTAAAGATGGCAATTTGTCACATAAAACTCATCCGCCATTTTGGATCATTTTTTTGGTGAGATTCTAGATCCTCACAGTTTGGATCTCGGAAGCTGAAAATTTGCACAGGTTAGTTTCAAAGGCATCTCCATACCTCTATAAAATTTCATCCAATTCGGAGATGGTCAAGTGGGGACGATTTGAAAAATTAAGTCAGCTGACGGGGAATGACTCTCCTAGAAGAATATCATTACGATGTAAGTTAGTACACCCGAATTATTACTTTTTCAAAAATATAATAGCTGTTAATTAATTTCTCTTAAAAAATATGTTTCAAGCCCTTCATATTTTAATTTAGCGTCAAAACCTATAGTACTGTTGCGTCTGTGTTTCATGCCATGTTCAGAATTGTAGTGCTAACTGTATTTTTCCTAGTCTGAACGCAAGATTGATTTTTTTTTTTTTTAATTGAACCGTCATTGCCGTTGTGCTGTAATCTTTAATCGGCAAAAGAGGAGGAAATGGCTGCTTTTTCAGAAACCGGATTGTATCGTATACAATATACTGTTTGCTCATGTTTGCTATGGAATTGGAAAACTACCAGTTAAGACGAGTCTATTTTAATACGGGGGAAAAGGAAACATTTTTGATGCGCGTGTGTTTCACTCATTTCAATGAGGCTGCTTAATTTAGAGACTAACACGTTTGATGTAAACAAACCGACATCCCAGCAAATTAATAAATGCGCCCGTTAAACCGGCCTTTCCATCTCATCAGTGGCCAGATAGTAATCACACTACACAAAAACTACACTTTTAAAATTGATAAGTTGAAAAGTTATGCAATTTTTCGTGAGTACTATAAACGATATTGAAATCAAAGATAAAGCCAAATACCAATTAAATTTAGAAAGTAGCCAGATGCGGCATCTCCACTTTTACCATGCACTAGGTTTAGGTTGTTTATTTTGAGCACATTATTTATTGTTATTGCATGGTTTTAAAAACATTCTTAAGAAAAAGGACTATTTAAGGAAATGTTTAGATTTGAACTGAGTCAAATTTTCTGTTTTGAAGAGAAATTAGGATTCTCAAATGAAATAAAAGTAAGTACATATTACGTGATTTAAAAAAAAAATGTTTTTCATAAAATTGTACTAAATTTATTTATCTAATTTGATTACCCTTTTGCATTTCATAATCTATATTATATTTATCTGAGTGTCCGGTAAATTTTATGTTTCATTTATTCTTCGCTTATTTACACATGAAAATATTTAGCTGCATATTGTGAGTTTTCCTACTGCAAAAGCTTAACAGTCGGAAATTATCGTAACTTTCCGCGTTACATTAGTTTCCGACTAAAAAAAAAATATTGTATCAAATTGTTTATTTTAATTACTTTCACCTTTTTTTTAACATTTGGAATATTATGTTTGGGACATGTGCACAAAACGAAGTAAATTTTGCGTTTTATTTGCAATTCCTTTGTTTATTATATTGAGCAGTACTGCCTCCAGCAGTTTAAGAATACGAAAATCATTGCCCAGAAACCATTCTTATATATACTTCACTCACTTAATTTTCTCATCTTCTTTTACTTAGAAATTTCAAGTCCTGCTTATCTGTGTGGAAATCAATTTAAAATCAACTTTGCCTTGAATCTTAAATGTTTCTTAAAAATCACCTCGGCATTTTCCTCAACAAGTTTTACATGTACTTTTGTTTGTTTTTCTTTCTGTTATTAAAAAAAAAATATTATTCCGTCATTGTTTAATGCCAGTTTTTATCATATAAAAAACAATGAAAAAATTATTAAATATTCTTTCTTTGTTTAAAATAGTGTCCCATTCATTACAATCAGCGACCTGTTCAATACTTTAGGTGGAATTGAATGGGATTTCATTAATTATTTTCTTTTTTTTAATTGTTTCTCACTTCAAGTTTTTTTTTCTTTCACCTTATAAAATTCTTACTATGTTTTTTTTTCTTTACGTTATAAAATTCTTACTATGTTGCTGAGTATGTAATAAATTTGTCTTGGAGAAATTAGGGAAAATATAACCAATAGAAAGTAATGAAAAAAATAAAAGAAAAAAAGTGTCCCAATCATTACTACCCTCCTCCCCCGAAACTACGAGAAAGGAACATTTCTATTGGAGGGAAAAAATGTCCAGCCCCTTTGGAGTCCTTACTGAGGCGTTCTATTGAAACACTTTAGCAATTCTATATTAAGAAGTTTATTGCGTAACAATTGTTTATGTTTAATTTATTTAATTTTTTAACCCTTTTTCAATTGAAATGATGCAATAGAGGTATCTCAGAATGAAGTCATTTTTTAGTTTTTTTTAAATATTCCTTTCCTTTTCCTTTGTATGTATTGAAACACTACTAGATTATTGAAATTTTTCCTATCGTAAAACTTTGATATTAGGAATTGATTATAACACAACGCTATAAAAATTGCTCTTGATTTAATTTGCTACTTGTTTTTATTTATTTTTATATTTTCTTTTTTTTTTCTTCTTTGTTTTCTTTAAAATGTTTCATTATGGGTATTCGCGTAGTAGTTCTATTTTAAGCTTTGTTTATCATTCGTTCGCTTATTCATTGAAATACTGCGTTTGAATATTGCAAGTTTTCACGATTGCAAACCTTTAGTAGTCGAAATTTATCATAACACGCGGTCTTTTACTTTCCGAGAATTACTTTCACATGATTTGCAAAGCAACTAGTTGTCTTTATGTACAAAAGTGATATGCTTTATTTTGTAGCGATAATTGCTGTCATAAAATCGATGTTTGAACAAGGGGAATGTGGAGCAAAGGGAAATAGTTAAGATGACTGAGTTTCTTCAAAATGAACAAATTGTTGGAAGTTAGTTCTGAAAATTACAGTATTTATTAAAATAACATTTATTTTAAGTTAAACTTGCATTGAAGAAGTAATTTTTACTTTCGGCAGAATATTTGCGACTTCAAAAAATAGTGGAAACTTTTCACTTTTTTTTTTCTATAGGGGCAAAGGGAAAAATAAAATATTTCTAATGAAATATTTTCGCGTCTTTTTTTTAAAAGTATTTTTGAATAATTGAATTTGTACATAAAAGGTGGAATGAATAAATGAAGATACTAAAACAATGAAGGAATTTAATAAATAAAATAATTAATGTACGAAGAAAAAATAAATGATTGCATAAAAGAGTGAATGAATGAATAAATAAGTGAATTACTAAATGAAGGAACGTAAATGAATTAATTATTTATTGAATACGTTACTGATTTAGTAAATGATTGAGTGAATAAGCAAAAAAAAAAAAAAAAACTATTTCGCTTTGCCCCGCATGTGCGAGGCGAAATGTGCGGGCGCTAAACGTGCAAAATATTTAGAATACAAATAAGTTGAATATTAACTAAATAAATACTACACGTTATATTAGAAGGTCTCAATTAACATTTAAAATGTTAACAACAAGAACTTTATCATTTTATAATAACAAAAATAAATTTTAACTGACAACAAAAATCTACAATATTAGTATCAATTTTTGAAAATGGCCTGTATTGTATTATCATATGCTTTAATCTTCGGTGGTATTTTTTCCCCGACTGAAATAGACTCCATGTGCTACTAAAACATTACCAGATAGATGGCGCTGAAAGCAGAGTAAAGATTTCTCCATTTCCCTTTGCCCCACTATTCCACTTTACCCCACTTTCCCCCTACATGAAAAAATATGCTGTGCTAGAGAGGCATTCGTATTATTACCAATGAGATGTATTAAAAGTACAGTACAGCCTCGTTTATCCCGACTAACTGAGACCAAAGGCAATCCGGATGACCTAAAATCCAGATAATTCAAGTAATATGGATAGGAAGCAAAGCAAATCCTTAAATAGGTAGATTTAACATATATTACAATAATAAAGCATGTTTTGTAAGGAAATTACCCAGAATAGTTTACAGGATATTAAAAAACACATAAAAAATTTGTACGCCATTTCTGAAAAGACTATCGGCCGAATGTTTTCCATTTCCAAAGCGTTTGAATGGAGCATGGAGCCCGGTCACGGAAACGTTTCATTATAAATAGATCGAAAGAAAATGAATGTTTGGCGTACTTGTGTTTACGTTCCTCTGATCATATTTTAATGTTATAACTAAGGATTGCAATACTGAACCAAAAATGTAATACCGGTGTTCGGTATTTTTAAAACGTGATATCAGAATACCGGTATTAACACCGGCATTTGAAATTTCTTAAAATATGTTTGAAAAAATCTTGTTTCGTTGCCACATTTCATAGTTTTGTACAAAAATAGTATTATTTATGAAAACGTATTGTGAACAAATAGAAAATGAAGGAACAAATGTTACATTTAAAAATCAATAAAAGTAAAATACAATACATATATTTAATTGTCTCTAAGCCTGGAACTCATTTTAGTGCTCAACTTTCCTACAGTTGAAAATACTCTTTCTGAATTTACTTAGGTCGTTTACTTAGGTCGCGATACATGTCATGTCTAGAAGTCCTTCATCTTCAAATCATTCGGTCTCTTGCGTGTTATCTTTGGATAAATCCTTTTTGTGTGTGTGTGTTTCTTTTGTATTGTGTGTATTGCTATCATTTTTTTAAATTTAAAGCTAGTTCTAATTTCTTCCCGAAAGACAATACCAGTAGCCAATATTATCATCATTTTCTGTTAAGCAGGTTTCTCTTAAGTTTGGGTTTGCTTTTTATTAACCCTCCGGTTTGAAATTCGAAATTACTGAGTTCGAATTTGTTAGTTTCTCTTATTCGTTTTCGTTTTCTTTCCAAAATTCTTTACAATTTTAAATATGTAAACATCTGAAAATATGTTTCAATTGATTATGCTTTACCTCTACGCAAATTTTCAAAGTACTACATAATTTTTAAATATTATCTAGCCAAGTATAAAGATAAATAGCGAGACAGGAAAATAAACCAGTACTGGGGACAACAAATTATCATTTGTTATGCTAACAAAAAAAAAAAGTTTTTTTGTGAAAATGTAGTATATAATTGAGACACATAATTATAAAATAAATCATAAAGTGTTACTACAATTGATGGTTAGAATAAATAGTTTAAAGGACAAATGCATTCAAAATTTCACTCTAAATTAACATTCACAATAGGGAAAGTGAGGGATCAGGGAAATAAAAAAAATAAAATCATAGTGCACTAGTATCGTAAGTAAACATAGTGCATCTAGTAATGACAATATCACTTTGCTATCATTCCGCTACATTTATTGAATACATTATATTAGTCTGTGCCTTCAAAGTCGAATTTTTACATCAATAGATTGATTTTCAAGTTCTGTATCATGGAAACAGAACTGTACATTAAAAAAAATAAGTAGATCTTTAATAAGTTAAATTGAAAATTCTCTTAATTGAAACTATTTATTATTTTCAGTTAATACCTAAACTACCGGTATTTTATCTCAGTAAATACCGGTATTACGAAATTGAAAAATTGCTCGCAATACCAGTATTCGCTATACCGGTATTGCAATCACTAGTTATAACCTATGTGGGCATAAATTTAAAGCAGAAAAAAAAATCTTCATACTTGATTCGGATAAATGAGGGCTGGATAAATGAGGTTTTACCATTGAGAAGGAATACTAATGGAGGGAGCCATAGCAAATGTCTCAGTGAAATAAGCTTGGGACTCAATGTTTCCCAGGTCAGGTGACTTTTTGGCTGGGAAGTTGTCGCGTTTTGGCAAGCAATTGCTCTTTTGGCCTTAAATATTTTTCAGACGACTCGAAGGCGCTTATTATGAAGTGGGGGCTACAAATCAGAGCAACTCTGGCTCCAACTCCTTTTCCGCATTATAATAAATAAATAACGGATACAAATACAGGCCTATCATTCAAACTCCCTCTCCCCATTACTTTCCGGATTTTAAAATATAATGTCATTGCATTTTTCATGTATTTTGATGATTATTCCCTGAAATGACGGGCATGTACAAATAGTTTAAAGTGTTCTGTTATTGACTGAAAATTTATGGATTCATATGTATTGTAATCAATGTTTTCAAGTGATTTCATACGCAGGCATACTAGTAATTAAATTGAAGCATAAAAATAGCAAATCTTTATTCTTGAGCATCTGCTGTTCATAAGAGCTTGGCGAGAAGATACTCGCCAACAAAGCAAATGTACACAAAATGCTTAAGAGCCGTTAAAATAATTACTAGTTAAGTAAAAAGTGTTTTTATCGAACTAAAATGTTATTTGCACTCAAGATATACAATGTTTTATAACTTTTATAGGTAAAATAAGTACAAAAATTTAAAAATTGTACGCAATTGTGGAATATGTAGTCGTTGAATGCATATAAATGTTATTTTTTCTTTATTTAGAAGTAAAAACCTTTCGTACATGCTAGGGAAAAGTTACTGGACCTCCTGGTGTGGCTTTTTCCACACAATTTACAATTCTAGAATACTGCACTATTACAATAAATCTAATTTTTCCCTTCTACAGTTAAAGGTTGTTATCATGCATGGCTTCAGCTAATGAAAACTTCTTCAGCGGTTACGGTCAACTCGAAATTGCTCCCCAAGTCACATGGTACTGTTGCTGTATCGGGATAGTAGGGTTGCACTCTCTCCATCTATTCCTTCTCAATGGGTTTTACTGCATTCATGATTGTCAGAAAATTTCACGGCAAATATTTTGATAATCGGCAGTTACCGATAGAAAGTTTTCATTTTTACATTACTGTCCACACTTAACAAGCTGATCTTTTCAGCAAATCAAATTTTGAACCGTCCAACACGCCTCAAAAATGTCAAAGTTTTTTTTTTTTTCTAGAAATAATCACTGATTATTGTACGTTTAATATGTGAATATTTTAAAAACTGGTATGTTAAAAACTGGTGAGTAGCGTTTAAAAAGTAAAACGAGTCATATTTTACAGAATGAAGGATCTGAATTTGAATACAGTATTGCTCTTATCCCAGTAAAATACATCGTATAAAACTTGTGCTTATTTAATTTATCGAGAAATTTTTATTTACTCGAACATTTAAAATATTAGTACCAATCAAAAGGGCGAATTTTTCTGCGTGTCATGGAATTGGTTTAATTTTTCAAGTTACATAGAACTGGAATTAAATAACCTTTCAGTCCTAAGTTGAAAATATAAGTCTTAGGCGTATATTCATCCGATTCGTAACCATTTCATTGTTTCCGGACGTGGATTGAAAGCTCAATGATTTAAAATATTTATATGCTGCTATTTCATATTTCTCAACAAATAAAATATTTGTGGTTGATTTCAGCAAGCAGATGAAATCAAGTCTTTCAAATGGATTTTAAATTTTCTCTCTAAATTCAGCCAAAGGGAAGCTGTAGTTTGGTCATGTGACTCCTACAACGCTCACATGAATTCAATGTTAACTATAGCATTTTCAACAGTTACAGAAAAGTAATTCAAGTGTGTAAAAAGTTTTTTATGCACCTTACTCAATTGAAACGAACAAGTTTAAGTAATACTATAGCTAAAACGTTGATTGCAAATCAAAGTCTAAAGGAGAATCGTGGGGGTGATCGAACTAGTAGAAAATCTGTAAAGGGAAAAAATTCTGTTCGAGAGTTTTTGAAAAAGCTATAAAAGGATGAGAAGGTCATTATAATCGCAAAAAGTCGAAGGAAATACATTTACATTTTTATTTTAGTTTTACAGAACTTTTCAAGTTATAGGACACCTATGTTGATGTAACATTACAAGTAAAAAAAGTCTATGTTTTGTAGAGTATTTTGCGAGTTGAACATCGGCTTTAAATCACCAGCTAGTGATATTTGCAGCTATTGCAATAGATTAGATATACATATATATATATACACACACACACACACACACACACATATATATATATATATATATATATATATATATATATATATATATATATATATATATATATATATATATATATATATATATATATATATATATATATATATATATATATATATATATATATACATATATATATATATATATATATATATATATATATATATATATATATATATATATATATATATATATATATATATATATATATATATATATATATATATATAAAATAATGATGAGCTCTGGATTCACTCTTTTTCTATTCCTACTTAATAGCTGTTTGCATTCTTCCTTTTTATCATCATTTGTTATTTATAATTTGTTTAATATTTGTAATTCTGTTTGCTTAATTTTATATATATATATATATATATATATATATATATATATATATATATATATATATATATATATATATATATATATATATATATATATATATATATATATATATATATATATATATATATATATATATATATATATATATATACACAGTATAAGTGTATAAACTTGAGGGCATGGCTTTACTTGAAACTTCAGAAAAAATTAACCCCCCCCCCTAGGATTTTTTCTCGCTACGCCACTGGAAAAACTACAGAGTTTTTTTTTCGAATGACATAGGAATGATGTGATAAAATATTGGACTTCATATTCGAATTCAGTTTCGTGATATTTTGGTTTTACTAAAAAAATTTAAAGTGTTAGAACACTTTTGGGAACCACTGTATATTAATTTCGTGATCACTTCACGACACCCCTCACATCTCTCCACGGCACTCTACAGTGCCGTGCCGTGGCACACACTTTGGGAACCCTTGTTATACTCAATATAATATGCATACTGAAGAAACATAACATGAATATAAAATCTATAATTTCAATTTGATAACATAAAAAAAATTGGATGTGAACCTGGAACCAGGATATGAACTACTTGATATGCAAATTAAATATGAACTGGTAGTTCATATTTAATTTGCATATCAAATAGTTTACATATGGACTAGACTGAAAATATATGTCATTTGCAAAAGTTTGTAATCTCTATAAGTATACTCACTGTGCATTAACGTATGTACATAAAATGCACCGCCAGCTCAGTCATTCCATCTGGGGACTGCAGTTTCGTGCTTATTAGCACTCATCAGCCCGGAATAGAAGTAATTGAGCTGGAGTTGGAAAATTCCTTAAGGGAGCCAAGATAGCTAAACAAACTGGTAGCTAACATAAAATTAACACACACCAGACGAGTGAACGAAACAATGGTTCGGTTCAACTCAAAGATTGAAGGCAAGGCATGGTATTTTCAGTAAGTTACCGCAAAGAGCTGGTGGTGTATTATATGTATTTCTACTTTAGCCCTGAATATAGGGCGGTAACTTACTAAAAATTAACTTATGTAGTATGAACATCCACACTATTTGACAACAAAAGTAATCAAGGATATTTTAAAATTTTTGTTTAAGTGTACATTTGATAAAATAAACTCACCCAGTTCTATTACACACTTCTAATGGTGACACCATACGTAGTGCACTGGAATGATTTATTCTGAAATTTATTTTTGGATAGTTTGAAATTGTACTAGAACCAGATGAATGAAAAAAATGTAAACAAAAGTCTATTGACTCCATTTGAAAAATGTTTGACAATGCCAAATCAACGAAGCTTACGGTCAGAAACATAGCTATTTAACATTTTTTGACAGTGATGGGCATTTACTTGAGACTATTTTTCAAACAATACTCACTTCTTCATACTTATTGGTACGGGACAATAATTTTACTCTGAGTTTATTTCAACTCATTGGAAAAAAGCAATGATTAGCTCTCGTACTGTTAACTCTATTTGCAGAACATTCAGAGTAAAGTATTGTCCACTGGCAATAAGAATGAATAAGTGTATTGATTTTGAATGAATAAGTTATTTTTAAAAATATATTCACGCGCAAATGCCCATCAGTGTCACAAAATGATTATGTAGTTTTCATATATTACTATAAACTTTGGTGATTTAGCATTGTAAAATATTTTCCAGGTGGTCACAACGCCTTCTGTATACATTTTCTTCACCCATCTAGTCCTAGTAAAGTTTAAACTATCAAATGATGAATATGCTAGGTCAAAGCCTTCCAGTGCACCACATATGGTATTATCATTAGAATTGTCTACTACAACTGGGTGAGTTTATTTTATCAAATGTACACTTAAACAAACACTTAAAAACGCACTTGACTATTTTTTAAAAATTCATGTGATACTGGAACTTTAAGCTGATGTACAATGAGTATGTTTGTGTATATTGCAAATCACACATATGTGGTATGAATATGTGTATTGTTGTTGAATGTTTTTTGAATGCGAAGTTCCATGACTTACAAGCAAACAACTTTTTCTCTGCAACTATAAATGTATGTTTTTGTTGCGGGTGCGACACAACAGTTAAGAATAATTAATTATGCTTGCCTTTCGTAACGAAGATTAGTAAGCACTTCGCTTCGGGCAAAAAAACTCCCTCCTGCTTCTCTTAGTTTTTTCATTCAACTTTTATTGGCTACTTTAGAATTAACTTAAATAGAAGAATATTAAGATTAACTGCAATTTTTGAGTGTTGTTAAACAAGAAATCATATATACTGGCCTCAAAAAGTTAAGGTACAACATGTTTTTCGAAGCTCACCATAAAACAAATGGCAGTATCAATGAACTGCATAGTTTGCATGAATGATAATAACGAACTTTAAAACTATTTATGAAAAAAAAGGCTGTTACTACTTATATTTTATAGAAAAGAACATATTTTTACAAGTGAGAAAAAATATGCAAATATCGAGCTTTTGTACTTTTGTGTGAAAGTTATGTTGATTTTCAACTGTTGTTGCAAGTTTCGGTGACAATAGCCAATAGAGTTTGGAAAATGTCTCAGAGACGTCGTTTACTCGATTTGTTAAAGGGGAGGGCGGTTAGATGGATGGAAATGGAATTTTCGCAGGCTGCTGCTGCTAGACGTCTCAATGTGTCTCGTAGTGTTGTTTATCGACTCAGGATCGATACCAATCCGACGATTATGTGTCCAGAAGACTATTCCAAGTCGACAACGAGCTACAACATCTGCATAAGACCGCTTTCTAGTTCCTTCGGTCCGAAGGAGAAGAACCATCACTGTGCCGCAGCTCGTTGCAGACCATTTTGTAGCATCAGGAATAAGAATCTCTGCTACTATGGTGCGAAATCGTCTTCACAATGCAGGTCATTATGCAAGACGACCACTTGTGTGTGTTCCCCTCAACAGACCACAGGAAAGGATCCACTTACGCTGGGCAAGAGAACATGTTTCCTGAACCCAGCAGCAATGAGCTTCTGTGCTGTTCACAGACGAGTCAAGATTTACATTGGAGAGTTAATCAGGGCGTCTACTGATCTGGAGGGAGCTGCGCAATAGATATCATCAATCCAACATTGTTGAAAGACCACAGTTATAGAGGTGGTGGAATCATGGTTTTAGCAGGTATCTCGCTTGGTGGTCACACTGACCTGCATGTGCTCCACGAAGGAACTCTGAATGGTTCGAGATATCGGAATGAGATCCTTGATTCATATGTCCGCCCATATACTGGTGCTATTGGTAATGACTTCATTATGATGGATTGTAATGCATGACCTCACCGAGCTCGGATTGTTGAGGAGTATCTTGAGGATCATGGTTTGGGACGAATGGATTGGCCAGCTCGATCTCCGGACCTGAATCCGGTAGAACATCTTTGAGAATATCTTGGCAGACAGGTTGATGCTTTAAATCTTCATCCTAGGTCGTTACATGAGCTGGAACAAGGCTTACTCTTGTTTGGTCTTCACTTCCTATTCCGGTTGTCCGACAGCTTAATAAACAGCATGGAAAATCGATGCCGCCAATGAATTCTAGTTCGGGGGGACAGATTCCTTATTAAAACTCATTTTTGTATTGTTTATATGACATTTTACTACATAACATTGCGATGTTCTGTTTTCTTCAAGAATGGACTTTTCCGCAAAGATTGCTTTTTTTGTTATAAATCGTTTTTGCAATACACTTGTAGAAATTTCTATGACGCATTCAATTAAAAAAACCATTCAATGCACATATCCTCCAAAAAAAATTTTTTCTACATTTATTCATTTGCAAATTAGACGGAAAAACCGGTTGCACCTTAACTTTTTGAGGCCTGTGTGCTTATTCAATTTCATACTCTTTAGAGCAAACCAAGCTTACAGAAATAATCTGTAGTTTTTAAAAACAGTTTTATGTTTTATTTTAAAACCTTTTTTATTCGAAATTTACTTGAAGTGAAACTTTGAAATTAAGAGCATATTTACCTGTTACATATCATCGTATATATATTAAAATAGTATTCACTTTCTTTGTAACATAAATGTATTACGCATGAAGAGAGAATAGATTGTATTTACCGCTAATCTGCTCTAAATATTGCACGTTTTCATGCTCGAGTTTAAAAAGAAGTTTGAACACGTATATAATTTAAAAATAAATAAATAAATAAATAAAATACCTTTTTATTGGATGACTTGACTTGAATCAAAAAAGCTTCGAAAATCTGTATGATTTGAAAAGTTTAAAATGCCCGAAATTCACAAAACTCTGTTTGCTTAAGTTGAGCCTTGAAATTTGTTTGTTATAACTTTGATAACAAAATTAAGTTTCTAATTACCATCATGTTCCATTGTTTTCGGCAACAATTAAAAAGCGAAATATTTAGTTGTTGCCCCTCTTGAAACTCAATGAGCGTTTGCCTACGCATGTTTTATAGCCCACTGTTTCTAAAAATGTCCAATTTCTATAACTGTCAGAATTTGAATTTGTTCAATTTTTATCAATTTTTCTAAACTCAAATTTGATCCAGCAGTGGCTACTCGCAAATCTGAAAATTTCTGTAGTGGCCATCTGACATTCTCCCATATGAAGTATTTACATTACTTACTTCAAATTCAAATAACTAATGAATAAAATTGATTCAATAAGATAGTTACATCAAGTACCAACAAAAATCACATTATTGTTGTTAATTTCTTTCTTCAAAGTTCAAAAGTAAACTTGAAGTGGCCACCACCGAAGCACTGGCCACTACTGGTGCTTTGCCTTAGTCTTTAAAAATGTCTGTACGGTGACCATGGAAACTTAACTCTGGATTTAAATATTTACACATGGACAAAAAACTTCTAAAGGCAGCGTTTTTCATGAATAATAAAAATAAGACATAATAGAGAAAACATTGTACGTTATAGTGTAATTAATAATGCAGTAAAATTTATATTTTGTTCTTTATCTTTAGATAAAATGATGCCTAATTCTAGTCAGATTTAATCGTTTTCAAGTTTAATACCTACTTAAAAACTGGAATAATTCAGTGTTGCAGAAATTCACTGATGGTTTTTCAAAGAAAACCTACAAGTGATAGAAATGAACGGATAAGTCAGAGCCTGCAGTAGGAATGACTGCCTGTGGTGACCTTAAAGTTATATGGTTTACTAGCTTTTATTCTCAACTTCGCTCACGTTGATGTAGTTTTTTTTTTTTTTTTTTTTCAATTGATTCAAGTTAATGGTCATTACAGGCGGAGGTCAAATAGTTACCAAAAAAATGGTTGTCTCTAGTTTCGTTGACATTTCAAATTGCCTTAATGTATCAAAATTGCTTAAATGTATCAAAAGGTATGATTAAAACTGAAAATCAGGGAGAAGGGTGGTAAATGAAATGTCGGTGAAACTTCAAAGACACTCAAAAAATCACACAAAATAGATCGTGAAAATGTTCAGGAGTTGTAAAGAAGTTAGTTTGGGTAATTCTCAAATATTCCAATTCGAGTGAGGTGAACAATTCTTAAATAAAGTCAACCATTTCCCTTATAATCCCCATCCCCGTCAAATGGTGTCCAGCGCTACACCTGCTATATAAATTATTGTATGGTTTCTTACCATAGAAATCGTCCCAAAAAAGGGTCAACAATCACTACAAATCCTGATTCTAATAATGTCCCTTTAGAGTCAGAACATCAAACCTTTAAAATCCCCACCAGAAGGAAATCAACTGTTTCTAAACAACGTAAACGGTCCTGATTACAATACGAAAAAGTTCAGAGTAAAAATACCATTAAAATCAGAGTAAGCACAACAGTTTTCTTTTTAAGTTCTTATTTAAATGAGGATAATAGTACAAAAAACTTCTCATTTCGCAAAGAGAAAATTCCCTAAAGTCTCTATTAGAATGGTCTTTATCAGCGTTTTCAACTATCATTTCCCTCTGATTTTTTCAGTTATGATTATTTCCAGAAATCTTCATCAGTACAGGTCTCATTGGATAAAAAAAACAAATAAAAAACAAAAACAAAATAAAAGAAAAAAAAAAGAAAGAAAGAACAATATTCTCCATTGTCGCCATTAAAATAGGGACATTAACTCCCCAAAATCCTAATTAGCATCATTAACCCTTAAAAATACACACACAAAAAAGAAAAAAGAAAATGAAAAGTTTCATAAACGTTTTAAATAATTCGCCAATGCACTAAAGTAGTCGCCTAAAAAGACTGAAGATAAAAAATGGATTTGGTGGATTAATTTACATTTTAATATTAGTTTTAATGTTATTTAAGAGTGTTGTTTCACTAATTTGGCGGATTAATTTTAACTTCAATACCTCATAGTACTTAATGATATTTTTACCAAAATTAATTTGGCGGAATTTTTACATTTTAATGCAACTTTTTTAATGGCTGTAGCGCCAAAATTTTTGAACACTCGTCTCGAACACGTTATCATAACTCTGCCTATTAAAATAAGTTTTTAAAATGTCATTTTATATTTCTTGCAATTAAAAGCAACGTTAAGATGTAAAATAATAAATCCTAATCCATTATTTATCGCCAAAGGACCACAGTACCATGCATTCGGCAGAGACTTGCCAAGTTTATGTAACTGCGTAAAATGTTTGGTTAATCTATATTCATAAGATATGATTTTTAATTCCGAACAGAAGATGCTATAAAGAAAATGTTTTGCATGTATTTGGTCGTTTCTGGCCAAAAATAAATCTTTCTTCGACGGTAACTGGGGGTAGGCGACAGACTCTATTTCATGACTTTATTTAGTTAAAAGATAATTGTACGTAGCAAAAATATCCAGCGTTGCCTGGGTCTGTAATAATTATGAGAAACAATCGCTACTTTTATTCGTTCTCTGCTGTAACTGAAATAACTCAAAACTCACCGCTTTGACGTGATTGAAAAAAGAGCTTCTTCCTTACCCATAAAAGTAAAATGGCAATAAGTATGAAGAACAAAATAGTACTCTTTTAGAAACGAAAAAACGATATTTAAGCAAATACAAATTTGAGGAATTTCCAAATTATAAAATTAAACTTCACTTGTTGAAAAAGATTTATCTTTTTTTCTTTCTTTTTTAACATAGTCTAAAACCTTTTCTATATTGCTATTGAAGTACAAACTTTTAAAAAGTGTAGCCGCCCGCAATCCCTTACTGCGATTTAAAATCTTATTAAATTTGCGTTAATCGTTTTCGGATACCTTAAATGAGACTCCTCCTCCCTACTTTGTAAAACTGTGTGTTACTAATTTTCATCGGAGAAGTAGAGTCGCCAAATACAGAGATACTTCTGGTGATTATAAAATGATGCAACCCGAAATGTTTTCAATAAACAGTAAAAATTTGGCAATTGTTTGAAATTGTGTGCAAAGACAAATTAATGGAAAGTTTTGTGCTGTTTATGGATTCGCTTAATTAAGTTGGCGAATTATTTTACGTGTTAACAAATTTAAAGGAAGAAATATTAAAGAAATGGCCATATTTGGTTACTTGGTGAAAACCGAGATAGAGTATTGCGTAGTCTTTAGCTTCAAAAACAGTGACAGTTGAAAAAAATCCCAAATGCCTTAGCTATTGAAATGATTCCACAAAAAACGTTTGGCTAGATTCCTCTGATCAATTAAATATCCAGTCAACACAAATAAATAAAAAAAAAACCCATTAATTGCCTCAAAGTTGCATTAAAATGAATAATCAAACAAATCCATGTATTATTTGCAAATCTTGTGCAAAAATCTTACTTCAAGATTTGACTTGAGAAAAGCCTTGAACAGTTACGAAAAGCAAAGATAGTCAACAATACAACAATAGTCGCTATCGACAGGGAGTTGAGGTAATGCACTAAATATTGTATTGAGTTGAGGAAAGTCTTCGAACATGGAACTAAAAGGCTCATAACTCGTTTTTCATTCTACTTAGAAATTTCGAACAGGTGCCATCTTCAGCAGAAAAATCAGACCTGTTGATGGACATATAATGTTAATATGTGCAAGTATTTTTTCATTCCCATATTAGAGAATTTATACGAAAATTGTGTTTTATTGCCCCCTTAAGGGGGTTTTGCCGCCCATAATGGGACGAAGACTCCCCTATGTATTATTTTGATGCATAAGCTATATTATTGTAAAGTTTCATCAAAATCCATTCAGTAGTTTTTGCGTGAAAGAGTAACAAATATCCATACATCCATACATCCAGACAAACTTTCGCATATATAATAGTAGTAAGATTACCAGGAAAATAAAATACAAGAGAACCGCCCGCAGTCGGTTGAACGAAGTTCCGCTTCAAGTATAATTTCGGACAATCGCGGTTCTACTGTATTGCATTAGGCCGAACTGTGCAAGAAAAACAAAGAGAACACCGAAAAATTTATTGATTCTCTGCAGAACAAAAACAAGAAGCTCCGTCCAGACCTAAACGAGCGTTTTTTTCCCGAAACTCAACATCGACTTTCTAGTAGGCTCATATATATATATATATATATATATATATATATATATATATATATATATATATATATATATATATATATATATATATATATATATATATATATATATATATATATATATATATATATATATATATATATATATATATATATATATATATATAGCTAATTCACTGATCGAGTAACGCTCCTGACGTCACCAGCAATGACTCTCGCACCATAGCATTATAATTTGATAGTATTTTTTTTAGAAATGCTTGACATGGAGGAAAGAGCTTTATTTTGGCAAGGCCAAAGTGGATCCGGTAACTTAACTATTTTACAGGTAGAACTGTCGTTTTAGGAGAATGAAAAAAACGAAAAAGTGGTCGAAAATTGACGCTATCTATTGGAGCTTAGGGTGAATCCACTGGAGTTCGGGGTTAAAATTTCAACTACCAAAATATCATCAACACAGGCAATTGCTTCTTTCACTTGTAGAAGCAATTTTCACCCTTCATACCTTGACGGGCGATTTTTTAGTCTGATAAATATTCTCTGAACTACCGAAGGCTGAAAAGTATGTAAAACAAACCTTTTTGACATCTGAAGCTGATTTACAATAACAAAATATGCCTCCCTTATTTGATAAAAATAATTTGAGAAACAGTAAAAAAATAAAATAATGAAAAGGGAAAAAAGCGCATTCAAATAAACATTTTATCAAAAAAAAAAAAAAAAAATGAAGCTCTTCTATTTGGGTAAAAATAAAAGGTGTCTGTTATCTTTCCCCATGTTGTAAAAAATTAAAACATATGTAAATAAACTTTGGAATATGAATAAACAAAGATATAAAACGCCCTCCTAAATTAATAGTTTTCATCCAAAATGAAATCGTCTACAGATCGTCTGTTAAAAAAATAAGTAAATAAATAAACGAAAATTTAAAAAAATCTCCTAATCTCCTTTAATTTTCTGTTTCAAAATTAAATAAATAAATAAATAAAGCATTGGAATAACCTAAAAAAAACATCCCAACAATCAATATGTTACAGAAAAACAATCGTCCATTGAATTCGTTTCCTTTTGTTTCAGTCATATTTATCTCTGACTTAAATCAATGTTGAGTCTTGGAGAGATGATATTTCAATTTTGATTAGTTACTTTTTTTCCTACTTCTTGAAACCAACAAGAAGTTCCGGCCGGAACGAAACGAGATACTTTCTCGTATACGAATATCAACTTTCTAATGTCTGATCTATATTCTCAAAATTAGCTAAAATCGTAAAGTTTTTTAAACATATTTAAAAAATATTTTAAGAAGCTAATTTCTAGAAATAAAATATGCCTTGCTCATCCAAGGATTTAGATGCGTAAAAAATAAATAAACGAACAAATAAAGTAGCAGCAACATTTAAACAAAGCAGCAAACATATTTTTTTCAATTAAAAAACATTTTTTAACCGCTATCAAAAAGAAAAAAGAAAGAGGTAAAATTAATAAGCTCATTAAAATAAATACACCCAAACTTGTTTTTTATGCGGTCTTTTTTTTTTTTTTTTTTTTGTGCGGTATATCAAAATTTCAATCAAATTGGGATTCAATTGACGAAATTATATTTACCTGTAAAACGAGTGCGAGGAAGTATCTTCAAGTGACGACATAGGCATCCGGATGGGAAGTCACTGTGACCTCCCGAAAATTTCCTTATTCGGGAAATTTTGTCGAACTACTCGGCAAAAATTATCATCACTTGGTTATTTTTATTTCGTTTAGAGATTATTTTGTACGTTTTTGGGGTTGTTTTCTATGTGAGATTTTTTTTATGCGGTTCCTATCCACCGCATTAAAAAAATATATTTTAAATGTGTTGCGAAAACAACTTTTTAAAGCTGCTCGTGAATTTTCAAACAATTTTTTTTTTTCTTTTTTTGCGATTTTTTACGCGGCCTCGATCTACCGCATATAAAAACAGGTTTGAGCGTACATCATATCAAAAAAAAATTGTTTTTCTACTGTTGCCAAAAAATAATTTTAAAAATTAATTAATGTACTTCCAAAAATAAATAAAAACAAAAAAATATCAATTTAAAGAAATTTCATTGTCGCAAAAAAAGAAAATCGTCTGCGCATATCTTTATGTAAAGATATAAAGGACTCCGAATTTCTCCGCCAAAAACTGAATACATAAATTAAAACTTTAGAGTGAAAATAAAAACAAATCATATCAACAATAATTATTTCGCAGTAAAAACCATTGCTGGGGAATCGGAGTCGAGGTCAATTTCATTTTTTGGACAAAAGAGGATTCGGAAGTCGAAGATTTTTAATTTAAAGACTCGGAGTTAGAATTAGTCATTTTCCCTTAAAGTCAACAACTCTATGAATATTTGAGGAGTCGGAATCGGACGTATTTTGGGATAAAGGAGTTGGAGTAGAAGTCGAATTTCCGAGAGTCAGAGTCGGTCATTTTTCATCCGTGAAATATTTTCATTGCCAAAGCTACGAAGTCAGAGTCGAAGTCGGGGAGTCGGACTCCGACTAATTTTCAAGCACAGGAGACGGAATCGCAATCAGGTGCTCCAAAATTCTCGGAGTCGGAGTCGAGAGTTCGTCTTCAAGAGCTATGTCCAACAAAATTTGTTTTAAGGTAATCCGCCTTTAAGTTCGGAATCTATATTGGCTTTTAGTTTTGCCGTAGGGGCTAATGTTAACAGATTTGAACTGTTAAAAATTGAACGGAAAATTGTTCAAATCAAAAAAATATTTTTTATTTATGCTCTTCTTTGAAAACTTTTTCCTTAAAAGTTTGTTTGAAACAAATTAGCCTCTAAGTTTGGGATTTATATATGCCTTAAATTTCCCCATTGGCGCTAAGGGTTAAGTTGTTTTGAACTGTTCAAAATTGAACGAAATATTACTCATATCAAAAAAAATGAAATATGGTAATGAGGTGTCGTCGCCGAGATCTTTCGAACAAAAAAAATTTGTTCGAATCGGACTATTCACTCAAAAGTTATTAGAAGGGGGGGGGGGGGGGGTTAGAGACAGACAAACTGACTGGCCGACAGATCGACAGACATTTTTTCTCCATCTCTATACCCTACTTTATAAATTTTTAACTTTTCAATGTTTATTTAATTATTTTATATATTTTGACTTTTTTTTTTTGTATGTTTTTCGCGATATTTTTAAGATGCATTAAGCCTTCGTTCATGCTTTTTTCATCTTTCTCTGACTTTTACTGGGAAAGTAGGCTAAAAATTAATAAAATTGAATTGACAGAGTTTTCTGAAGGTCAAAAGAATTATAAGACTGAACTCAAAAGAAACAAACACTGCCTGGACAGCATGTCGGCGTAAAAAGTTTGAAAACGATACTTACCTGTTGTGTTCGAGATTTTACCTTTAGTGTTTTATTGCAGTTTTACTTTTTAATGTTCTTTTAAATAAATGTTTATTGTGTTACGTGTTAATGATGGTTTGTTGAAGAAAACAGTTTGAAATTCTCCCGTAGGCGTAAATGTTTTTAAAAATTTTAATAGTTCGAACAATACCATTGAAAAAGCTTAATAAAAAGAAAATGTCTACAACAACAGCTTTTCCCAACTAATTAAGTTAGTTTGAAGTTAATCCGCCTTTAGTTTGGGATTTATATTAGCCTTAAACTTCCTCGCAGGCACTGATGTTATGCTTTTTTGAACAGTTTAAAAACTGAATGAAAAATTGTTTAAATCGATAAGTGAAATAATAGAATGAAGTGTACTCACCAAGATCTTTTGAACAAAAAATAATAATAATAATAAATAAATAAATAAATAAAATGCCCGAATCGAACTATTCACTCAAAAGTTATTAGAGGGGACACACCGACCGACAAACACACATTTTCCTCATTTCAAAATTCCATTATTTATTTTTGACTCTTTTTAGCGAAGATCCATTAAGTTTTCTCCTTCACGCCTTTTTCTTCTCTCGTTTACTCTTTCGGGAAAGTAGGCAAAAAAGAAGGAATTGTGAATGGTAATCGCTTTGTGAATGGTAGATAGCGAGGCTCCATTATCATTGCTTGAAAACTATTCTCAGAAATTATTTCCATGGTAAAAAAAAAAAAGGGTGGGTGTGCCAAATAAGGCCATGGCGCGCTTTTTGTGTGTAATATTGCAAAACTTCATTAGATCGCCACTTCATCGTCGCCAGATAACTTAAATAAGCGTTTGAAGTTAAATAATAAGGTAATAGCGTCGAGGGAGCATCCAATCCAAGAGGAATAGCCACACAAAAGAAGACAAAAAAATGAAGAACTATTCATAACATCTACCATAACAATGTGTTTAAAGTTAAATACTGAATTTAAAATCGGATATTAATGCATTATTAAATAGTAACTTAACAATATATAAATATCCAATCCAAAGGAATTGGCAAAAATAGTAAATAAAAGAAAATAAATAAACAAGTAAAAAAAAGATGAGATTTATCGTCTTCAAAAATTAATGATAATGAGAGTTCTACAGTGGCTCCCAAAAGTGTTCGTACACTTTGAAATTTAATAGTAAAACCAAAATAACGCGAAACTGAACTCGAATATGAAGTCCAATTTTTTTTCACATCATTCCTATGTCATTCTAAATAAAAATTTGTATTCTTTTTAAAATTTTGACGGATCTTCTTTTTGAAATGTGTCAAAAAACGAAGAGACAGAGACATACTATGCCACAAAAGTCATCGTACACTCAAATATTTTCGAATAAATTCACGATTAAAATTATCATATGTCATTTTGTTATTATTTTTGCATTGTGTTCACCCTTAAAAGTCATTTGGCTTTGAAATTTTGTTTATTTATTCCTTAATATTGTGCTTATTACTTTTAAATGGCTGGTATTCGTAAAAAGCCACAAACACCATTCGAAATTTGAAAATTTTCCTCACAGTAGCGGTAAATTGGTTTGAAAAGACTCTAACGTAGGTAATTTATTTCATTCCATATGAAAGTGTTTGATAAAATGCTTTAAAGAAAGGAATCGGACCGAAAACAAGGTAAGAAAAGGTCAATCGGCAAAGTTGACAAAGCGTGATCGGAGATTTACAGTTAAAAAAATTATAAAAAAAAATACACAGTTGAGTGCTGTAAAAGTTTCTGCAGAATTAAAGGAAGATTTGTACATTTAATTTTCACCTAAAATTGTTCGCCAAGTTCTCTGATTAGCTGGATTAAGTGGGACATTTTCCCGCAGAAATTTTCTTGGCCGTGCGAAAAACAGAAAGCTTACGCTTTTCGTCGCAAAACCAATGATTAAATAAGCTCAAAACGTTTTGAAATTACATCTTACTTACAGATAAAAATGAATTCAACATTTTTAGTTACTCTTTTGTATAATTGTAAATAGAAGAAAAAAATAGGAACTTAATCTTAAGAACTTAGTTGAACCAGTTAATCAGGACGGTGAAGGCGTTTTTGTGTGAGGGTGCATATCAGTATCAGGACTTGGTAGTTTGGAATTTTTTGGTGAGATAATGAATCATGCTGTTCATTTAAATATTTTAAAAACTAATTTTAAACTATTAGCCAAAAATTTGGTTATCGGAAAGAACTTTGTTTTTTATCAAGACAACGATAAGAAGCACACGGTTTTCAACGTTTGCGTCTAGTTCCTTAAAAATGGTCCTAAAGTTTAGAAAAATACCTCTTCAATCTCCAGATTTTAACTAAATGTAACATATTTAGAGACATTTGGAGGCTAGATTACGAAAATACGGCTTTAAAACGAAAAAAAAAGCTAGTAACAATAAGACTCGAAGTGTGGTTGAACACTTACTCAGAAATTACGCAAAACAAGAAAGGAAAAAGTATTAAATCTATTCCCTGGACGTTTAAAAGGTGTTATTGATACTGCATGATATTCTACTAAATAATAACTTAATAAAAAGTAGATTGTTGAATAATATATAGACATTTTTTAAAGTGTACGAAGACTTTTGTAAGATAAAATTGCCGCCACTTTCTGGTTTTCGATTTTTAAAAAATTAATTTTTAATATTAAAAAAAAATCATGTAGTTTTTTTGAAAATTGATCATACATCTTATAATTAAATACCTATTCCGAAATATTAATTCTAACAAATGGATAGGGCCCTATTTCATTGAAAGTCGTAAGTGTACGAACACTTTTGGGAGCCACTGTATATAAATAAAACAGGGAGTATATGTGTTTGTATATATGTGCGTATGTTCCTTATACAAAACCACAGTTTACATCAGATATGGACCAAATTTGGCAGAGAAGTATTAGGGCACCCGAGAAGGAACGTATAGATGTTTTCAAAAGCCAAAAAAGTACCGAGCCGTTCGAATTTTAATTTTAGGACCCGAAAATGGCATGAAATAGCTCTTTCTACTCGAATTATTTATCCAATTGGTTCGATTTTAGTCTCATTCGATAACTGGCAAGAAATAAACCTATGAATGATTTTTTTAAACTGGAAATGAAAGCACCAAGTCTCTAAAATCACCAGTAGAAAAGTTATAAACATTTTCAAGTAAGGAAAAATCAATTTGGAATAAGGAATTTATCGTCTGCGGCTAATTTAGTTTTAATAATCTTGAAAAAATTCATTGAGAAGAAAAATCTGTTGCCATTTTTTCGAGTGTGAACAAATAAAATTCTTGCTTTTGCTTTGATGGTTTTACTGTATTCGGGAGATTTAAAATTTTTCCACTTTTGCCTATTTTTCCGCGATTTGTCAAGAAATTTGATAGTTTTTTTTTTTTTTTTTTTTTTTTTTTTTTTTTTTTTGTTCATGCTTGATTGTTGAATTTGCGTCATTGACATAACTTTTATTTCAAGGTAGACCGTGCAAAGCCGGGAAACACAGCTAGTAAATATATAAAACTAAGATTATTATTTTGTTTCTGTTTTAAATAAAACGTGTAGCATCTGTACAGCTGTACATTAGTTGTATTTGAATACAATAATTGTAAAAAGGTTTTCTAGTGCACACAAACAAGTAGGGGAATGTGGGGCAAAGTAAAATGACTAAGATTACTAAGCGTTTTCAAAATGAGCAAATTGGAAATTTGATTTGAAAATTACAGTACAGCAAAAGCACATTGTATTTTGTAATGAAAGTTTCATCAAAACATTATTTTTTAATTTTTTGTAGTGAATTGGAGCTTTCAAAAAATATTGGAAAATTTTCACTTTTTTTTTTCATTTGGCAAAGTGAAAATTGAATTATTTTTAGTATGAAAAATTTTTTGTTTGATTGTAAAAATTATTTTTGATCAAATGAGTCAGTAAATGAAATTTTGGATGAATAAATGAAAAGAAAATGTTACAATAAACAAATAATTGAATTAATTAATTATTTAATATTTGAAGAAAAATAAATGAGTGAATGATAGAGTGAATGAATAAAAAAATAAGAGACTGAATGAATAAATAAGTGAATTACTAAAAGAAGAAATGAAAATAAATCAATTAATACATAAATACGTAAATGTTTCAGTCAAAGATTGTGTGAGTAAAAAAAAATAAGCTATTTCACTTTGCCCCGCATGTATTCGACTACATAGTCAAAAGACTTAAAACACGAATAACGTTAATATTAACTAAATAAATACATTGCACTGCACATTAGAAGGAATCAAATAATACTTAAAATGTTAACTCTTTTATCATTTTAAAATTAAAAAAAAAATATTTTTTGACTTTCAAATAAGAGTATCAATTTTTAAAAATTGCATGCATTATCATATGCTTTAATCTTTGTCGGTATTTCTTTCCCTGTCTGGAATAGACTATATGTGAAGCTACATCGTTAAAATATTACCAAATAGGTGGCGCTAAACGCAGAGTAAATATTCCACCTTATCACTTTGCCCCGCTATTTTATTTTGCCCCATATTCCCCTACATGTAAGTTAAATCACCTAATTGTTATTTCTGTAAAGCGCATCTGCGCTAGTTGAAAGAACTCCTCTTAATGGAAAATTCAATCACATTAATGACTAATTTCCCGAAAAGAACGCAAGGGGGGACGCGACAACTGTTCCCTCTTCGTCTTTCAATTGACAATTAAGTCGGACCGCAGAGGAAATGAAAGGGAATCAAAGATAAGCCGGGGGAGATGCGACGAACAAGTGGTCCCTGTTCTCTACATCTACTCCGAATACTGAGTAGGTGACACATAAAGAGTATTTATATTACTATAAAAAGTGAACCAGGAATACGAATTATCTTTAATTCTTGAAGGAAGTGACGTCAAAGTCCGAGGCTTGGGAAATGACAGCACTTTGTTATCTTAGTTGCTCTCTCTCGGACTTGAAAAAAAAATGGATCGTCTGTCCCAAGAAGTTGACAGACACAGCTATCCCTGCAAACTAGAGAGAGAAAAGAGAATCGTTTTCTTTCTCTTCTGTTCCTTGTTTTTTTTTTCTTTTTCTTTTTTTAGTAATTACTGGCTACCAAAAATGGTATCCACTTTTGCAAGTTTGGTAGCCTTTCTTAAAGAAAAGTATGCACGCAGCGCAAAAATTATATAACCTATTCGCTATTAGTAACATTAATAGCTAATTAAAAGAATATGATACCCTAAAAAATCGCCAAACAAAATTTCACCGGATATAGGGGAGAGTATTTTACTTGGCACACTTTTCATATTTTAATTTTTAACGTCACTTATTTAAATCAAATTTAAAATCTGAAAGTCACATTAGAATATCCCAACATATTTCTCTGCAATATCCTACTGTACTTTGGGACACATCCTGTTGTGCCATGGGAAACTCTTCATGATTCAAGAAACAGCCATAAACTTGAACCAATTTTGCACCAAAAAACCAAAATATATTTTTCTCATAGTAATGAACTATATCATGAATAATGAATAATTAAAACTTATTATTAACATTAAATGTGTTTAAAGACTAAGTCAGATTAAAAAAAATTTCCATATTCCTAAGCATATCTTAATTATTAAGAACCATGCATATTTTGTACCTTGGAACGTGTACCCAAGGTACAATATGTTTGGCTGTCCCAAGGTACAATCACCACATGGTTTAACAAAAACCAAAATGGTAGTCAATCTAAATGCACCATCATTATTTTGTCATAACCAAAATATTTAAAGTACTTCTCTTTTAAAACAAAATGAAATTCGGTTGATTTATTTTACAAATACAAAGACAGAAAATGAAATTAAAATGAATGAAATACTTACTTTGGAATCATGGAAAATTTTTCTCTCGCAAAATTATCAATTCAACTCATTTGATGCCGATGGATACTATGGCACCATTTAATGTTGAAGGTTACGATTAGAGATTATAAAAATATGGCTGCTAAAAATAGCTTCTTAGAAATGTGCACTGTCCCAAGGTGCTCCTCCATTTAGTTTTTCTTACCAGTCAGAAAATTTCTGTCGCCTGGCACGATTATTTTTCAAAGAATTTGGAATTGTACAATGTACCTACAAGGTCGCAAACGCAAAAGCGAACCTTTTATAAAGATTAAAAAACGCGATCATAAACACGGACAGTTTTTAAATACGAGTGGGTGCAAAATTGTCAGGAGTCATTGATTTGTTAATTTTGTTCAAAATTTTCAGTCTGAAATAAAAGTCGAAAAGATTTAACTGCACAAAATCAAGATAACACTTACAAGTGACTGAAGAAGATAGATTCAAATACAATTGGAAGTGTGTTATCGTAACGCGATATTTTTTTCTACAAAAAAAAAAAAAAAAAAAAGAGGAAATTAATTTTAATTATTTTTAACAAAAGTTAGGGAACCCCTGTCATATGTAATCAAGGTTGGAAAAAATGTCTAAAATTTTAGAAGCCGAGCAAGAACGCTAAAAAACAGCTTTATTTTTTAAAGCTTTCACTTTATGTCTAATTTTTTTACTCGACTGCGCGTGCGAGACGCAAAGGAGGGTAATGTGTTTATAAGTCTATGTATGTACGTTTGGTCTTATGTGCCGTTGTAGCGGCTAATTGCTTTGGCCAATTTTGGTAGTTCTTACGTCAATCGATATGTCTTAACCTTGGGAGTGTCACTAAACACATGACAGTAATCAAAATTCCTTATACAAACAGCCAGTTGCCATTTTGTCAGTTCGGGATCTTGTTGCACGCTACCTGCGTGAGACAAATGCAGTTATAGCTTGACCACGAAAAGAAAGGGGATGACCTTGAAGCAAAAACATCATTTGTATCATTTGTAATAGGTTTTCTGTTATTATTTTGGAATAAATAGGATAAGCGAGACCATGCCTCTTACTATTCGGTGCTTTCTAGCAGATTCTACCTATTACAAAGATACAAATGATGTTTCGCTTCAAGGTCATCCGCCTTCTTTTCGTTGTGAAGCTTAGCTTTCACTGCCTGAATTTTTTGTTTACTAAGTCTACTAATTGGCGCCTCAGTGGCCGAGTGGTCTAAGCGATCGCTTCTCACACTTGAGGCGGTGGGTTCAAATCCCACCCTCGTTCCGGATGTACCTTCTTCTCTTTCTGATGTAAATTCTTTCATGTGTTGTTTATATGTATTCTGTACTGTAATAAAAAATATATCATGCGTAAGGAGGTAAGACACTCAGATTGTAGTCCTCATCGAAATAAACCCGTGTATTAAGCACCGAAAGAAAGTCAACTAATTCGATTTTCATCTCTAACATGTTGCATTCGTTTTTGTCGTGATTCAGGGGACTGAGTTTCGCGACGTGTACTTTCTTGACTACTTTTTTGAGTTTTGCGAGAAAGATTTTACTGACGATGTTTCCTAGTCGCGTCATCATACAGGCTGTTTATATAGCTGTGCTGTGGTTGACTAAAGTTCGCGCATTTTTGCTGAAGGTCAAGCACATGTAGCTTTTAGGGCTCGACCGATGGCATTTTTTGGCCGATGGGCCGATGCCGATTGTTGGCCGATTGTTCAAAGACGGCCGATGGCCGATGGCCGATTGCTTTCCTCCAAATGGCCGATTGCCGATGGCCGATGGCCGATGCCGTTGGCCGATGGCAAAAAAAAAAAAAAAATCAAACAGAAATAAATTGATAAGATTGTCAGGGATTTAAAGGATCATTGATTCATTTCACTTTACTTCCTTTCTACGAATAAAGAATTGTAATCACAAAAAAAAAATCAGATTTCGATCTAAATTTCTATTTTACTATCACCAAATTTATACTTCACAAGTTTTTTCGGCACATCTGTACATACATATGTACCTAAGAACATATAGATAACCAAATATCCATTTTGAACGCCTCCTCAGTTAATTATCGCAAATTCTCTTGTGATGTCTTCATGCGCGTAAACTTGCGTCACTCAAAAACGTTATGAAATAGTAAATTGAAAACTCATACGTACGTAGTATGATCTAAAAGTTCGAGGTCAAGTTGTATAAAACCTTACCCTGAATAGTTTACATTACCGAAGCATATATCTATCTACAAAATAGTCACCTTGAACGATTATGCACTTCTGCCAACGTTCGTATAGCTTTTAGAAGCACTCCTGAAAGACATTTTTCGTAAATTCCTGTAAGGCCACTTGCGCTGCTGCTTTAACTTCATTGTGGGGAAGAAGGCTACTTTCATGTTGAGGATACATGTTGAGGTTCGATTGGTCAATACTCTGATATGACAAACAAATAACATAACGTTTCGTCGGACTTAGCTCCGCGTGACTTTTACCTGTTCCCAGCAAAAAAAAAAACATTTGCATAGACGCCGCTTTTTTCCGTCAGGAGAAGATGAAGCTGCATCATAGAAGGTAGCAAAAAATGGCTTCCAGGAGTGTTTCCAAAAGTTATATGAACACTGGCAGAAGTACATAGTCCCTCAAGGCGACCTTTTGAAGGTGGATGTGTTTCGGTAATGTGAACTATTCTGGGGAAGATTTTATACAGCTTGTCCCCGAACTTTTGCATCGTACTACGTACAATATGTATAGGGTGTAGTTATGCTTCTCCTTTTTTGACAGGTGTATGATGAAAGAAAAAGAACAATAGTCAAAACAAAAAGAAGGAAGAAAAACAAAGAGACTGTTTAATAACCAATTGATTTGTTTTTGTTTTTTTTAATTGAGCATATAACTAAGATTTCAGTAATGTTGTAATAATGTATGGATTTAGGTACACTAAACATAGTTAAAAAAATTAAATTATGTTGTTTAATCATTCAAAAAAAAAAAAAAAGAATATAACTATGAAACCGTCAACAAATTACGCAGTTAAAGTGGAAAGATTGCACGTAGACATTTTTTAGTTATCAAATTAAACAAAAAAGGTAACAGATAAATTACAATATTAAATCAAAATAGGAATATTTTAATACTTATTTAAAATTTATGAATAGAAAAGTTTGCATTTTTCATAAAAGCTATAACAGTGACATACATTTTGCTGGAAAAAAATATCCATGAAAAGAGCAAGGTTCTTAAAACGCAGGTACAATAAACAAACTCAATATTTACACCAAGCTAATAACTGAATACATATACTACTTGATCTGATGTTTGCACACATAGTATTGAACAATTTGATTGTTTAATCTTTTATGAAGCTTTACAAACAAGTTCAAATTAAATTTTTCAATTTAACAATAATTTTCTGAAATTTAAAAATTGCATAATAGAAAATCCTTGAGACTTTTCTATAAAAAACGAAAATAACTTATTCATTGATTTTATATAAATACATAAAAATAGTTACTTACAACAGAAAAAAAATCAATCGCTATTAATGATGCAAAAAAAACGGCAATTTACGAAATATAGGTGAAACAAGTATGAGAAATACGCAAAATGACATTTCTTGACCAAAATAAATAATCACTAAATATTTAAGAAATGCTTGAAACGGGGGTAGGGTTAGGGGGGTCACCCTCTGATTTTGGAGTAAATCACACTTCGGCCCCAACCTCTGCCTCATTTTTACTTCCTTTTACAAAAAAGGAAGTATTGTATTCGCGAAAAAATTTTCACTCAAAAATCGCCCTTAATTTCCATTTTGCTCACCCCCAAATGAATGTTGAGTTTTTTTTTCGATTCGACCACATGCGGAAAAGTGCCTAAGAATGTATAGACACGCGAAATATCCATTTTGACCATCACCGAGGTAATTACAACGACTTTTCTCGTGACGTCTGTATGTATGTGCGTATGTGTGTATGTGCGTATGTGCGTATGTGCGTATGTGCGTATGTATCTCGCATAACTCAAAAATGGTATGTCCTAGAAAGTTGAAATTTGGTACATAGACTCGTAGTGGGGTCTAGTTGTGCACCTCCCCTTTTGGTTGCTTTCGGATGTTCCTAAGGGGGTCTTTTGCACCTTTTTGGGGGGAAATCATTGTTAATATCAATGCAAACTTAAGTGGTGTTATAATTTGGTAAACACTTGGTGACGTATCGCCAAGCTTTTGGTCGCCAAGTTTTTTCGCCAACTTGGCGACGATTTTTTTTTCTTCTAAGAGCGAACATCCGGATCTGATTAGCTATTTGGCCTATAAAACCCTCCTTAGGGCCCTCTAGTTTCTGGGGCCCACGAAAATATTAGACTATGTAGAGAATTATACCAAAATATGACTTCGTTTTTTTTTACTTCCTTTTACAAAAGAGGAAGTATTGTATTCGCGACAAAATTTTTACTCAAAAATCGACCTTAATTTCCATTTTACTCACTCTTGAATGAATATTGAGATTTTAGTTAAAACGAGTTTTCTCGTGACGTCTGTATGTACGTTAGTATGTATGTGCGTATTTATGTCGCATAACTCAAGAACGGTATGTCCTAGAAAGTTGAAATTTGGTACGGAGACTCCTAGTGGAGTCTAGTTGTGCACCTCCCTTTTTGGTAGCATTCGGGTGTTTCTAAAGGGATCTTTTGACCCTTTTGGGGGGGGGGGAATCATTGCTAATTTCGGTGTAAACTCATGCGGTGTTATAATTTGGTGGACATTTGGCGATATATCGCCTGTCTTCTTCGCCAAAAAACTTGGCGATTTTTTTTTTAATTTTTCTATTTGGCCACTGTTGGTGAAAGAGGGTAAGCTATTGAATCACATTAAAATTGCCAGTAATGGGGAAATGACATTAAATTGGAGTAAAAGGAAGTCATGTGATTCACACGTCAGCTCGTTTTTTAGTACAGAACAGCTACCACCAACGCCTCGGAAGAGTTTCTGAATCTACTTCAGAACTTCTGAAAAATAAAATTCAAAAGTCCCTTTGATTTCCGAATTATGTCATCATTCAAAACGCCTTTAATCAATTTCTTACATTAATGCCCTAAATTCTTTCTAAACAATAGATAAAGTTAAAAAAAAATATATGCAATTTTATGAATGGTGTTAGTTTTAAACAACTCAGAAGTACAACTAGAGTTTAATTTCAGAAATTGAGGGAATGGGAGGAGGGGCACGCAAGTGTTCTCGGAAATTCAAAAAATAGTCGTAAAAATAGAGTTTAAAATAATCATAAACATTGAGCAGAAAACCCTTTCACAACTTGCACCCGAGTTTGTTTTGACGTGCAATGGCGGATTTAAAATATAGCAAATATTGCAAGTGCGCGAGAGGCCCCATAACCATAGTGCCACCGAAGGAGTTACAAAAATGCGAATGATAAATGTTTTACAACTTCTGTGATCCCCAAAATGTATTTCGACGGGCCCCAAACTTGTAAGTCCGTCGAAGCGATACAATGCCGAAGTGACTGCATTACTGTGATTCATATTACAAATATCGAAAAATTAAAAATTACCGTCGGTTCAAAGGAAATCTAATAAAATGACACAAAAATCGGTTTCGCCATCTCATATTTGTTTCCATTGTCTCCAATTCGGCAATATATCACCAAATGATCGTCAGTCTGAGACGCTTTATTAGTTTTGCATTGAAATAAGTAATTAATAGTCACAAAAAATGAGTAAACAGGCGTTTCAGAACATCCGATCGAAAACAAAAAGGGAAGTGCACAACTGGAACGTCCGCAGACCCTCACAGATTATCATTTTTGAGTTATGACTTATGACAGATACATAACGTACATCCTGTTGCAAGAAACAACGCAATAATTAACTTGTTTGGTACCTGAATGTAGTATTCAAAACTCTTCTAGGGATGACTAAAAATAGAAATTCATACTGAAATTTCAGTAAATAATTTTATATGAAAACAACACTTCCATTTACTTTGTATTAAAAAGTAAAACAGCAAAGGTCCTTTTTTTTTTCAAAAACATCGGCCAATTCCATCGGCTTTTCGATGTTTTTTAAGGCCGATGGGCCGATGTTTCCCGCAAGTTAGCATCGGCCGTCGATGCCGATGCCGATGGCTAAATTGTTGAACCATCGGCGCCGATGCATCGGCCAGGCCGATGCATCGGTCGAGTCCTAGTAGCTTTAAGCCGAGTTAAGTCCCTATAGGGACTAATTGTCTGTAGTTTGGACGTCCGCAAGTTACTTAATAAACCTCACGATACAAATTCTCTCGATGAAATGACAAGATTGCGAAATGTACCGTCTTATAATCATAATAGCTAAGTCAAAGAAAATTAACTAAATTATTAAATAAAAACAAAAAACCCGACTGCGTAAAAACCAAAAAAACTAAAAAGAAAAATGTATAAGCCCAGTAGTTTAGAATGTTATTAAGTACTACTGAATAACTACACTATTGAAATAGTTTTATGATCGTACACATGTAAGACAAATCATAAATTCTAAAGCAGAATAGAAGGATCAGTCGGGGCATATTCAGATTTTACTGGGTTCCTTGATTCAGAAATTAATGGTCCCCGACTGTTCATTCTTGTATTCTGCTTTTGAATTTATGATTTCTCTTACCTGTGTACGATTATAAAAGTATTTTAATGGTGTAGTTATTCAGTAGTATTTAATATCATTTTAAACTACTGTGCTTATAAATCTTTCTTTTTAGTTTTTTTGGTTTTTACTCAGTCGGATTTTTTATTTTTATTTATTAATTTTTTATTTAAATTGTATTACTGTACAGCTCCATCACTAATTTTAAAATTTCATAAGATAAGTGAGTCAAAAGTAGCCGTAGTTAAGCTTTGATGATTTTCCATTATTTTCAGGTTAAGTGTATTTTACTGATATTTTATATCTTATCTACAACACTCAGGCAATATTTTTGTAAGGTAAAGTTTAACTATTTTTATAACACAGTTTAAAAATTATAGCTTGTGTGTCTTCTTTGGAGCACTGTGTTCCAAAAACTATTTTGACTTCTAGCAGAGTAATGCAATGTTGAATCAATAGAAAAATAATAATTTAAAGGAAATTACGAGGAAAAAAATATATTAAAGATTTTTTTCAATCCAACGTCGTCCCAGCTTCACTCGTTCTGGATTTTTTTCACAAAATCATTGCAGAACATTGTGTAAATGTTCTGCAAATGTTTTTGGAAAAATGCAAATGGTCACCATTTGCACGATGGAAAGTTATTAAAGTTAAAGTGAATTAAAGTGAACAAGGTTAAAGAGATGGAAATGAACTTTCATAAAACATATCTTAAACACAAAATTCTAAGAATTAAAGCTTATGTAAATTTAAATTTATTTTATTTAAAAATTATTGAACTATTCCTCCTCAAAAATGAAATCACTACATACAATAGCGATCAATCAACGCAATATCTTCAACTTCAGCCATTTGAACTGCAGATATAAGTTTTACATTACAGTTCCGCCGTTTTGGAATAAAAAATAAAATTAATTCTACTTTTTAGGGGATAGTCTACCTTAAGAACACTGGCCAGCTTTGGTTCACGTCCTTTATTAAATTTTAAAGAAAAATCTTCAATTTAAAATTCAAAGAAATATAGAAATTGAAATTCGCTGTTTCTGTAATAAAGAGAAACCCCTTATTTACGTTTCTAATGGGATTGGGCTAAAAAACGTAAAATACGGGAAATGAATAGAAAACAAAAATCAGGTAGAAAAAATTAAAAGCTGTCAAGGTGACTCTTGCAAAAGGTATAATATCTATATTTTACGAAAGGAATACCTCTCGCATTTTAAAACTCTTTAAAAGGAAAACAAGAAGTTCCGTCTAGAACTAGACGAGCCTACTTTCCCGTATACCCATACTACTTTCTAGTACCTGATCAATATTCTCAAAAATAGCTAAAATCGCAAATTTTTCAAACATATTTTTTTTTAATATTTTAAGCTGATTTCTAGGAATAAAATATTCCTTACTTTTCTTCAAAAAAACGAACAAATAAAATAGCAGCACCTTTTCAACAAAGCAGCTAATACACCTCTTTCCATTAAAAAATTTTTTTAACAGCTTTCAAAACGAAAAAATAATAATAATAAGTTCATTAAAATAAATACATCTTATTAAAAAAATCGTTTCTTTTTCCCCTGTTGCCAAAAATAATTTTTTAAACGAATTAATGCACTTACCAAAATAATAATAAAAAAAAAAAACAATAAAATGTCAACTTAAAGAAATAATTTTCATTGTCAAAAAAAAAAAAAAATCGTCTGCGCAAATTTTTTGAGTTTATTCACCGAAAACTAAATACCTAAATTAAAACTTTAGCGTGAAAATAAAAACAAATCATATCAACAATAATTATTTCACAGTTAAAACCACAGCAGCGGAGTCGGAGTCAATCTCTTTTTGGGAAAAAAGAGTCGGAGTCGAATATCCAAGAATCGGAGTCAGTCATTTGTCCTCCGTGTATAAATGTTTGCCAAAGCTACGAAGTCAGAGTCGAAGTCGGGGAGTCGGAGTCCGATTAATTGTCGGGAACAGGAGTCAGAGTCGGTGTCAGGTGCCCCTAAATTCTCGGAGTCGTAGTCGGGAGTAGGTCCTCAAGAGCTATTTCCAACAAAGTTTGTTTGAAGTAAATCCGCCTTTAAGTTCGGAATCTATATTGACTTTCAGTTTCCCCTTAGGCGCTAATGTTAAGAGATTTGAACTGTTCAAAATTGAACGAAAACTTGTTCAAATCAAAAAGATATTTTTGATACATGTTTTTTATCAAAAGTTTTTCCCTACAAAGTTTGTTTAAAGTCACTTCGCTTCTAAGTTCAAGATTTATTTTTGATTTGAATTTCCCCGTAGGCGCTAATGTTAAGTTTTTTTGAACTGTTCAAAATTGAACGAAAAATTGATCAAATCAAAAAATGAATTATGGGAATGAGATGTCCTCGCCGAGATCTTTCTAACAAAAAAAAATTTGTTCGAATCGGACTATTCATTCAAAAGTTATTAGGGGGGGACAGACAGACAGACCGACAGACAGACCGACAGACAGACAGACAGACAGACCGACAGACAGACAGACAGACAGACCGACAGACAGACAGACAGACAGACCGACAGACATTTTTCCCCATCTCAATACCCTACTTTCCAATTTTTAATTTTTCAATATTTATCTAACTATTTTATTTATTTTTGACTTTTTTTTTTTGTTTTTCGGAATATTTTTAAGATGTATTAAGCCTTCTTTCATGCTTTTTTCTTCTTTCTCTGATTTTTACTGGGAAAGTAGGCTAAAAAAGCACGTAGAATACTTGAAAATTATGTGTTTTTGAATGTTTTCTACTTTCCAAGCGCAAAAACCTAAAACAACAATAATCAAACAACAAGAAATCAATGTAACCTCCTCTCGTATTTTATTAACCGATTAACTACGTCATCCGGCTTTGACGGTCTACCTCGAAAATAAAATTTTTGTCAAGCGCGTGTTCAACAATCAAGCTTGAAAAAAATATTAAAAATCTGTAAAATTCCGGATAGATCGAGGGAAAATGACCAAAAAGGTAAAATTTAAATCTCCCGATTACAGGAAAAGCCCCAAAACAAAAGCAAGAATTTTATTTGTTCACAGTGGAGAAAAAAAATGGCATCAGATCTTTCTGATCAATGATTTTATTCACGCTCATTAAAACTGAGTTTGCTGCAGACGATCAATTTCCAAATTAATATTGATATTCCTTTACTTAAAAATGCTCATAATTTTTCTCCTGGTGAGTTTACAGCCTTGGTGGTTTTGAAATATGAAGGAAGAAAATCTATTTCTTTGGGGTATTTTTTACAGGCTTTCGAATGAGGCTGAAATCAAAGCAATCTTTTAGTTATTTCGGGTAGAAAAAGCGATTTCTTGCTATTTTCCGGTCCTAAAATGAAAGTTCTAACTGTTCGGTACTTTTTTGGCGTTCGAAATCCCCCCCCCCCCCCTTACGTTCTTCTCTGGTTCCGAAGTACTTTCCTGCCAAATTTGGTCGAGATCCAACGTGAACTGTAGATTTATATAGGCAACATGCATACATATCTATTCTTTGATTGAAGTGAAAAACCAACGTAAATAAAGCACTAATTCTCAAGAAAAATACAGCGAGTTACAGCATTTGCTGTATGTTTACAGCATCTCTTTTTTACATAGTATAAAATGAAGTCTCCAGAAAATTCTTTTTGTGTAAACACGCCAAACTCGAGAACTACCCGACCGATTTCGCAGAAATTTTCAGTTTCTTTCTTTTAGCACCGGAAAGGTTTGCAGACCGGTTCGAAAAGAATTCGATGAGTAGTTCATCTTTTTGTTCCAATTTAGGCCAAATTTTCACATATATTCCCAAATATGGGGTGAAAAATCACTTGCACACATTAATATTACATATCGTTGGAAAGGGTAGAATTTTCCGCGTTCTACGCAATTTGTTTCAATTCTCTAACTTAATTACGGTGGGAGTTACTTTCGTTTTTATTACGAATTATTTTAGGCTTAGTTGAAATTTAGGCACTACTTTCTTCATAAAATCTATCAATAAAAAGTGAAGGGATTGTCCCAGTTTTCTTTTTGACGCCATTGGAAAAGCGACATTTTTTAATTCCAGATCTATTTCGACCTATGGTCGAAAACTAAGTTTCTAGCTCGAAAGGAAAAAAAGTTACAAGCCTATTTAAATCAAGTTCAAAAAATCTCATTTCCATTCAAATTGTTAACAATTTTCTTTCGCATGTTAATTCCTTAATCGTATTTTATTTTGTGTTTCCCCGATTACGCTTTTTAAATCCTTCTTTCTCGATTTTCTTCCTTAAAAGTATTTTAATATCTGTCGTTATTGTTTGGAAGGAAAATTTCGCATGATGTTTTTTTTTTGTTTTAAAAAAAAAGCTTGATTGTTGAATATACATCTATTGACACAATTTTGATTGTCAGTGTGGACGGGCATCTTAACAGCAAAAGCTGTATTTTCTTGAGAGTTTGTCTCATTTACGTTGGTTTTTCACTTTAATCATATTGTAGTACAAAGCTTATTTGATTATTTCTCATTTATATATATTCTTTGTTTTATTTGAAAAAGATCGTACTGAGTTTATTTCAAAGGCGGAAGCAACAAAATCTCTGACGTCAACTTTTATTTGTTTGACATAACATAGAACCACTCACTCTTACATACCCATTTGATATCATTTATTTAAAAACCAAAAATTACTTTCTTTTAGAAACAATCATTTTTAAGTCATGTAGAAGGGGGGACTGTTGGGGAGACATTCATGGCAAAAATCTTAAACAGACGTATTTTGCTGTCGTCGCAAACAGTGTGAAATCAATGTGAAATCAACTTAAAGATTAAAATTTTGTTTCATATTTTAAAAATCGTATGCGTAAATATCTTCAAAATATGGCAAACGAAAAGGGAAATATCATATTTTTTAGACTCTTTGAGCTTTGAAACTTTAGTCAATATTAGACAAAAGCTTATAAAGGAGAACTAATGTTCCTCAAGGAATAGAAAACCAAAAATGAAGTTCTGTTGCAAGAGCTAGGAAGAAAAACGATGATCAAAAATGTTTGAATCATTTATTGTTAAGAGAAGCATTCGACATGTTAATCCAAGAAATCAGTTCCCCCCCCCCCTGCACTTATTTTTCGAAGGCAATACAAAAAAAAAAGCATCGGAGGAACGAACTTTTCATTAACTTTAAAAATAAATTTCTAAACATGGTATTTAATTTTAAACATTTTTGCATCGAACATCTCTTTCGAAACGTGATCCAAGAAACATTATTTATTATTATGAAAATTTGGAATGCAATGGGGACGTTTCTGAAATTTTAAAAGCATTTTTTTTTCTGAAAGAACATGCTTAAAAACATAGGATTTGGCCATTTTTTAAATATTTTGACAAAGTTTACTATTTGAAACTAGTATGTTGTGGCCATCACGAAACTTTCTTCTATATTTTTCTTTTTTTTTTTCTGATCCCGCCCCATGCTTGACGAGGAAGCAATATTCCCAACAAAAACAAAATGACACATGCAAAAACTTGATGACTATCCCAATGTCTGAATTATTGCAAAAGCAAAGCAAAGAACGAAAATTGAAAGTTATTTTAAAAGCCTTGCTTGAATGAATTACAAATATTTTATTTGTTAACAAACATAAGATGGCAACAGTTCAAAATTTTAAATCATTAAGATAATATTTCCTATCATTTCCATACAATTAAAATCACGAGAAATACGCAGACGACAATCGACTAAGATTTATCTTTCTTATTGTTGCATTAATAAAAATATTTTTATTCGCAAAAAAAAAAAAAAAATCAATACCTCTTGGAGCGATCGGCGTCAAAATAGAACCAAAGCCTGTTTACATATGGATTCACATATATTCCAAATTTCAACCAGAACGTAGCATTACTTCTTGAGATAGGGCACTCAAAATGGAAAAAAAGAACGGGTGATTGCGCTACCCCCCTTTTAGCTGTTGACACAAAAATAAAATCAGTTCTTATACCCACTAAGGGCTACTTGCCGATAAATTTTTCTTTCATTCCGTTCATTATTTCTTGAGACACAGCAGTCACAATTGACGACAAAAAACGTTCTACAGCTCAACCCCTGTTTGAGTTATTGACACCAAAATTGAATCAGCACCTGTTCCTGTTAGTACCAACATATGGATCAAATTTTGTTTGATTCCGCCAGTAACTTCCTGAGGAATAGCAAGCACGCGTAACTCGAAAAACGTCCCATTGCTCCACCCCCCTTGGAGGAATTCGCGCCAAAAACTAATGGGCACAAGTTCACATAGGGGCACATATGTGTACTAAATTTCGTTCGATTTCATGCGGTAGTTTTTGTTGTAGAGCGGCCACAAAAAACTGGTCACACACAGACGTGACACACATACATACACACACATACATACATACACACACACATACATACATACACACACACACACAGACAGACAGACATTTTCCAAAAATGGTCGAAATGGACTCAGCACACCTCAAAACGTTCGAATCCGTCAAAATTCGAAATTCGAAAATTTGCACGAATCCAACTTTCTTCTTCTTTACTTTCTTCTATATATTAGATATAGAAGAAAGTAAAAATGTATTTAAATGGGTGCGCAGACTCAATTTTATTTTTTACGCTTCTGCGCATGACATCACAAATGATGAACTGCTCCTCACTGCTGCCATTAGCGCAGAGCGCAATATTTAATTTGCATCTTTATGCATATGTAGTGGCAACAATATGGTTGATCGGAAGATTAGAGCGCAATATTTAATGCCCTTTTGAATTATCATAACCCAGAAACGCGGTAGACAACAAGCGCCAACATTCAAAGCGCCAGTGGAGTAGTGCCAAAGTACATCATTTGTGACGTCATAAAGATCATACCTTGTTTGAAAAATCGGACATTTAAAGAAATTAATTAAAAAATAACTGTTTGGGAAAATGAATGTATTTTCTAGGTCCATGTTTTTTTTTTTTTTGCTTATATTCTATCAAATTCAGTGATTAAAAGTAGTACTTTTGACTGAAGGAAACAACCCCATTCATAAAACTTACTGCTTCTGTTTAAATTTTAGTTGATGGTTGACGAATTCTTTACCTCCTCTTGATTGTCACAAAGATGGAAACAATACGCTAAAATTATAGTTTTAGTTTACTTTTATCGTTTTAGACGAATCGAACAAAAACTTTTCTATAACTGACACGGGAATTTCAAACCTCGTCTTATGTACTTCTTTTTACTGTGAGCGTCAGCACTGTCTAGTTACCTGAAACCTTCTTTCAAAGACGTCTACTGCATAGCAAACCTATAAACCGGATGTTCCGTTTACAAATGTTTTTACCGAAATCGACCGTCCTCTAAACATGTGTTACACGTCCTGTAACAAACGGTTAAATCCCAAACTCTTTTTCTATCTCTCTTCTTGTCTTGTTTTTCCTCCCAATAGGGTAACGGCAGCAGTAAGAAACATGCTTAAGACATCGCTCTCAGGTTAACTCAATTTTCTGAGCCTTATAATGAATTTAGAAGTTTTAAACTATTTTTCTCTCATGTAACTACATCTCATCTAATGTTTGGCTGCTTCTGGATCCTCTGAATTAGTTAATTCTATTTTTATTTGCTCAAGTTCGAAAATAAGGTCCGACCCTCATGATACCCAGTAACAGATAGGCAAAGGAAAGGATGAGTAATGGACAAAATTCACCTTTTTCTCTTCAAAATGTGCATAAGTTCTTTATTTTTGAATCTAAGCCTTATTAAATTCAAATGAACATGAAACACCGGTAGACCTCGTGGTGGCTGGTCACAACCTTCCACCACTGCCTTGTAAATACATACTGGCTATAAAATTCACTCTGATATCACTAGATGGTTGAACCGTATTCATGGGTCACAGCAACATCAGTCTATCCGCCTAAAATTCTTATTATTTAAATCCAAACTTACGACCGTTTGTTACTGGACCCTTGTCTGTTACTAGTGCCGTTACCCTATATGACACCAAACATGAGTAACTTTTTGTAAGTGTCATCTAATGCCTAGTTTCGTACATGTCTGGGAATAAGTTCGATTTCTTGGTAAGAAAAATTTTAAGTGTTGTTTCTTTTGAATATTTTTTTTTATAATTTAGCGTTTGCCTTTCAACTCTCGGTTTACCGTGGATTAATCAAAATAATAATTAAAAAAAGTTATAAGTGATTTTCAAAAGTGTAGAAAATTGCAAAAAAAAAAAAAAAAGATCATTTTTGGCAAATTCCCAAAACTACTGCACAATTCTTGATTTCACTGAATTCATAATCTAGTACCCCCTAAAGAGAGTAACGCTTTTACCAATTTCTCTGCAACTTTGCTGTAAAAGGAAATACTCCGTAGACTTCCCTTCATATGTATTTCCCTTGAACCAAACATTAATCTTCCATTATTAAAATAAATGCATATATTACTAAATCTTCTTGAAATTTTTGTCCAAGACTCTTCGATAAGCCAGTTGGACAGAGTGAGCTACTCTGAGGCAGGATGTCGTCGGGTGAGGAAATGTCACTCTCTCTTCCTGCCTTTGAGGGGAGGGTGGGAAAAATGGACTCATCCTGTTTCTCAGACACTTCCCTCGACATCTCCAGTGGAACAGAGACTCAAAAGCTTCCTTAAAAATAAAATTCGATAGCTCCGTTTATTTGTCTTAGAACAATCCGTTTCAAGTGACTAAAGATATTCCGAGGATTCGAATGGGGTTGTTTCCTTTCGTCAAAAGTAGTACTTTTTGTCACTGAAATTGATAGAATAAGCAAAACAAATAACATGGACCCAGAAAATACTTTTATTTTCCCAACAGTTATTTTTTACTTAATTTTTTAAAATGCCCGATTCTTCAAACAAGGCGTGGTCTTTATGACGTCACAAATGATGCACTATGGCGCATCTTTTTACCGCATTTCCACGTTATGATAATCAAGAAGCGAATTACAATTGCGCTCTACGCTTGCTATAGACTATTTCGTTGCCAATACACGTGAGTAAAGATGCGAATTAAATATTTTGGACCGTGAATAGCAACACTGAATGGCATTTCATCATTTCTGATGTCATCGGCAGAAGCTTTAAACGATGAAAACGCACCGATTTAAGTTATTTTTTAAAATGTTAAACTTAAAGAATTTATTTAAAAAATGGTCAGATTCTATGTTTCTTTCAGAAAAAATACTTTTAAAATTTTGGAAACGACCCCATTATGACCCCTGAGACGCGGGACCAATCTATTTGTGTAACTCCTCTGAATCAAGTCAACATGAATTTTTTTTCGAACAGCATAAGCAGAAGAATTACTCTCGAATAAGCAACTTTATTATTTATGTTTTTTGATATTTTTTTTTTTCACATAACATGAAAAAATGGGATTTTTCCTGTTTACTTGCTTATTTTATTGATCGATGTGAAATTCTCTTTTTGATTGGATAAGCAACTCACTTTGTTAACCTTGAAATAGTTATATGCAAATTTTAAGTACGCAAAATAAACCATAATTGTGCAAAATAGAGTGAAAAAGCATAAAAGAAAGCTTAATGTGAAAAAATGATAGAAAAAATAATTTAAGAAAAAGAGTCAAGAATAAATTAAAAAGTTTATAAATATTGAGAAAAGAAAAAGAAAAGGAAATAGGGTATTATGATGGGGTAATCGCGTTGGTCGCTCTGTCTATCTATCGGTTCCACCACCTCCGATAACTTTCTAGTGAACAGCTCAAACCTTTTTTTGTTCGAAAGCATTCCAATTTTATTTTTAAATTTAAACATTTTTTATGTTTAATTTTTAGCAGTTCAAAAAAAATTGAAGTGAGCACCTATGAGGAAATTAAGATCCTTTGCAAATCTTGATACATCAGGTAGATTTGCTCCGAACTTAGTTGAAAAAGGTTTAGATTTTTAATGTGACCTTGAAATTCATATTTTGATTCGGTTTCAAAAGTTCCTACGTGAAACAATCAAACTTCTTTATTTAAGAAAACAATTAAGTCAAAAATTATTTTAGTGACAAAAATTGAGAAAATTATTAGTTTTTTATTGCTTGAAATAGGAAAAAAAAACATTAATAAAAATCGAAATGCTCTTCTTCGTAAACTTAATAACGGAAGTTAGAGCTTGAATGACTGAATCATGGTGGAAAAAATTCAAAGCGTGAGAAAAAAAACTTTTTTTTTCCTTTTTTGGTATAAATAAAACTAATTTTCATAATTAGTTTTACAATTATTATATTTCCTTTTTGTTTTTTGGAGACGATTAAAAGCAAGAATGCTTTTCGAAAAAAATTTTAACGGTCGATTCCACTTCTTTTGTTTAAAACTATCATTTATTATTTTTTATTTATTTGTTCGGATAAATTTTAAAAAAAGTCACCAATGGGAAAAAAAACCGAGAATTTTGTTATTAACATTATTATTTCTATCTAGAATTATATTTCTTTTATTAAGCATTCTATAGAAATCGGTTATACTTGATTTGATTTTTTTCTTATTTGAATAGAAAATGTTACTTTCTCAAATAGAAAATATTTAATTTGATAGATTCTTGTCTTTTTTTATTATTATTATTATTTTAATACTTCATTTGTAACGTTTCTCATACTTTCTGATTGAAAAAAATGTGCTTGGATTTTTTTACCAAAATATGATGACCAAATTTTAAGGAAGTGAATTTTGTTTCCTTTTATATTGATTTTTTTTTCTTTTCCATTTAAGACGTTTATTCGTAAAATAGTTTTATCTTTTGAAAGGATATATTTGATGTAATTTTGAACCTAAGACAGTCAAGATAGGACTGCGGGTTAGAAAACTGATGTTGACGTACAGAATAATAGGTTCGCCTTAGTTCTGAGTAAACGTTTTGTTAAAATTTTGATTTGTACTTTTAATTATGTTATACTTCGCGTAATTTGATTTCTCATACTTTTGTAAAGTTTTTAACCCTTTTAAAATAAGTTAATAACTTTCTCATTGAAACTTTTGAAATCGTGTCCTAATTGTTCAGTAAAAAGGGATTTGTTTAGTTTCCATATATATATATATATTCGATAATGGGTATGCTCGACCTTTAATTCATGTGGGAGCGAGGAAAGGGTGATATTTAAAGCTTCAAATTCAAATTGTTTGAGAAAGTGAACCTTTAACAGAGGTTACCGCTTGAGAAAGATTATTGTAATAAATTGTAAAAATAAAAATGATTAAATAGGAAATAAAAGCTCATGATACATAAATCGTTTTAGATTTCGCAAAGCGCAACAAAGACAGAAACTTTCATGATTCAAAAATATCTCATATTTGCCATAAATGGACTAAGACCACTTCACAAAAGAAAGTAATATACATAAGTTGCAAATGAAAGGGATTAGGAGCGATAGTAGGTTCTTTGTTGAATTGTGCTTTTGTGATACAGGAAGCTGCACCGTTCTCATGCAACCAAGACCTGATCTGGCAACTTTTTCCCATTTTAAATGCATTTACAGTGCTAGTAAAACTTTAAAGCCAATTTAAAATTTCGATAAAATGGACATATTTTTCACTGTGGAATAAGATATCATTTGAAAGATAATTGTCAACCAAATCTTTTAATACCAGCAAGAAGGGCAAAAAAATTGTAAATATTTCATTGTTGGGAAATATTTCAAATCAATATTTTAACCTCAAGAAAATCTAAAAGGGCAACATATAAAGATGTATATATATATATATATATATATATATATATATATATATATATATATATTAGGGTGGTCATTATTTATGTGGGAAAAAAAAATTCGGAATTCAACAAGCGACGCCCCCTAGTTTTGTGACACTATAATAGAAAGTAACGTGTGCAAAATTTGAACTCGATCAGTCAATAATAACACGTGCCCCAAGGCTGTTGAATTTTAACACTTTTGATAATTTTCCCACAAATCTTCGAGATTTTATTTCAGACCCAGTACATCGTTTCTCCTAGGTTTGCAAAATATTTTTAAAGTGAGGTAGCACTAAAATTAATCTTTTTAATTACTTTATATCATATAAAGATTATACAGATTTTACGTTGAAAAAGAATGAAATAACGCTTTAGAAACTTTCCTTAATCGTACGCTTTTCTCAATGTATCTTAATAGTGTGTTTTTTTTTTCCAATAGTCTTGGACGGTCTGTAAAATAAATTGTTTTGTGACTCATATTTGGTAAATTAGTTGTGAAATTCTTCGATTAATTGTGCTCCTCTTTCAGTTGTATCATTCACAATATTCAGTATTTTAACGATCTTTCTTCCCTTTAAATAGCTTTCTTCATTTTACCGAGAATCAGGATCAAATAGGAAAAAAATGTTTAGTATTTGTAACTTATCAAACAGTTTTATTGACTCGTAATTGGTTCTATAAAGAGGAATATCTTTACTAAGAAAGTATTCCAAATCATCTACTGTTATCTGAAATTTGTTAAACAGTCATCAGACACGTTTTTCTTATCACAAGCATTTTTTGGACTAGTCTTTTCCCATCTTCAAAGTTAATTCCTTCATCTAATACAGAAAAAGCTACTAGTTTATTCCCTAAATACTATAAGTGATTTATGAATTTTCCAATCACTGCATCTGCTGCATGTTTGTCGTCATATTGTACGCTGCTAGTTTTTCAGACATATTATATTATTCAAAGGAGCCACGATTGGGTTGCAGCGAAAAACCATATCGTCATACAACATTTAATTGTAAAACAGCATTGAAGGGATTTCTTTTCATGTGAGGTCAATTTAAATTTTTCCTAAACATAAAAATCTTTAAACAAAAATTCCTTTTGCCACCCATGTGGCTCAGGGATAAGCTCTAGGTTGCCGAAAACATATCCCTGTAGGAGGAAATTCACCAGGAAATATTACTACAAGTTATGAGAATTCTCTGTAATCTTTCTCAATTCCGCTTTTTACGAACAATAATATGTCATCAACTTCGTCTTTTAGAATTTAAATGGTATGTGTATTTGTTTGAAATGTTATAATTTCTGAATGATGGAGATCTTTCCACAAAATTTTGAAGCACTTAAATAATTGAATATCTGATCTAGAACTAAGAAAGGCAAGAACTTCTTTAACGACACACTCTGCAATACGATTTCAAATGCATGATGTTGGCAATCCAAATGCAATATATGACCATTCAGTTTTTGCTCTAAAAATTGCATGCACAATTTATACGGTTGGTATTGCAAGTCATTGTATCAAACACTACAGCTAGAACAGATAGCAATAAAGAGCTATCATCTAAGATATCATATACAACTGAAGAAATATCTAAGGAATTCCGAGTAGCTGTTCAATAATAGGACCTGAAGCTATCACGGTAATCCTGACGGCGTTCTTTTTCTAGTTACATCTGGATGTAGCTTTGTATCCCAGTGAATAACTACAAAATCTAAATTTAAATTCATGAAATTTAATTTTACCTCTCTAAGATTTTCTCTTGCTCTCTTAAGCAATGTACGATTGATTACTAAGTCATTTGGATTTAAATTTACTTCATCTACATAGGCTGTAAATAAATAAACAACATATTTATCCCTAATATGACATTTGTCTAACAGTGATGAAAGGCGAGCAGATGTCAGTAGTTGTCAAGCTTTTTTGCATTGTGGTAGACCAGCTGTAAAAACAAAAGTTCAACAGGTTAGGATAGATACCCATTTCGGTTTCTAAATCTTGTAAATTGCAAGAATTCGATGATAATAAAGGACTATGTACTGAAATAGAAGAAAATTAATTTAAAGTATAGATTTCTACATTGTTCCGATCTGGATATATTTTTTAAATTTATATTATATTTTAGCTATGGAAAATACAGTATATTTTTATATTAGGAGTAATCGAGGATTTTTCGAAATTCATATTTTAAAAATTAAAAATTGCATAAGCATTCAGGTATGTTTATAACTAAAGAACAGCGATTATATTTATAGCATTGAAACCTTGCGTCTCTATTTGCCACACCTATTATATACACAGGGAATTATGTAAATCAACACCTCCAAAGCCTGGAGGAGGCAATTTGTTGTTGTCAAAGATCATTCATTAATGGCCTAAGCCATTCATTAATGGCCTGCAGAAACCCTTGTGTACATCTTGATGGGAATAAACGTTCCTCTGCCGCTTGGTTTGAAACGAGCGCAGAATAGCGGTATTCCTGACCCAATGCCATTGGAGTACATGTACCCTCTGTAACATGTTAAATTTTACAGAATGAAAGTGAGAGAATGGTCGGTCTGGAAGTAGCAGCACCTATTGAGGTTCAAAATTACTTTAAATATAAAACGTTAGAATATTTTTACATAAAAATGAGAAAATCCGCAGTTTTTTCTTCGAAACTCAAAGAAAGGGGCCCTAGGGGCACGTGTTAATATTCATGGATTGACTTAAAATTTTGCAAGGATCATTTATTTGTATAATGGAACAAATTGAGGGGGCGTCGCGTAAAATATTTGCAACTTCGAAAATAAGGACCACCCTAATATATATACATATATATATAACTGTATAACACTTGCACTTTAATGTGTAAACACACCGACTCCAGAACACATTTTTTTGTAGCTTAACTCATTAAGACTCATGATGATAACTGAAACAGAAATAATTCTGTCTGAAAAACTGTGACCGCTCCTGGGAATTGAGTAGATTTAATGAATTAACCTCTTTAGAAGCAAGGATAAACTACAATTCAGTGTCTTTGTGCTGATATTGTAGTCTTGTGACAAATAGCACAAAAATCATAAGGCTTTTAATTTTAATGTTATTGTTGATTAGCTATTTATTTTATTATTGTTATTATTATTATTATTATTATTATTATTATTATTATTATTATTATTATTATTATTATTATTATTAATTATTATTATTACTTTTGATTTTTTGATTGAAAATTATATACCTTTATTTGAACTTTAAAGCAGAACACACACACACACACACACACACACAAACTGAAAGTACATGGACTTCTTTTAAGTTTAACTTAAGTTTTAAGACTTGTCTAACAAAATAAATACTTTAATGATTGAAATTCGAAGTTGAAGAGAAAAATAACCGTTTACATGGGCTTGCCAGACGTCCCGGTTTGGTCGGGATAATCCCGGTTTTCAGACAAAATCTCGGTGTCCCGGCCGGTTTATTTCATGTTCCGGAAAAGACAAAATTTGATTGCAGATAGTCTACAAATAGGGACAAGTAAGTCCAAAAGTAGTTAAAAAGGATTATCCAGGATAATTACTTTGTCATTTGTAACATCGACTTCAAAAATTAATATCGTGTTAGCTTGTGAGAATTTTTACAACAAGATTAAAACCAAGAAAGACTTTCAAAAAAAGTCCTTGTCGATGAGACGTGTATGTAAATATTGTTCAATTTTTATTCCTCATTCAAAGTGTTTCTTCTTATTAAAGTAATTTGTCCACATTAATATGCAAGAAGTAAAATATTTACTTTTATTTCCTTGCGTCATTTCTTACTACCCTTATTTCAGGTTCATAATTAGTAATCATTTATTTAGAACCTGATTACTGAATAGGCCAACTAGGACGTAGGGACGTCCAAATGGCTTTAAAGAATTTAGCCAATGGCAAAAAGTGTAAAAATTGACTACAGAGGGCCACCGAAAACCTAGGGATTCCCGATATCTTAAGCATTTTACCCCTTTGAATATTCACAACGCTGGGGGGGGGGGCATAAGTTAAATAAGTTAATTAAGTTAAGCGAGGCACGACGACAAACCAATACGGTGACAACAAATAATCATTTCTTAATGACAACAAAAATAATTCGTTTTTGTAAAATTTCAGTACAGTTGAAACATATATTTAAAAAATTATATATCATAAAGTATTACTGCACTTGATAGTTGGAATAAATTATTCATATGACAAATACATACGAAATTACACTTGAAATTAACTTTTACAATAGGCAAAATGAGTGAGGGATCAGAGAAATGAAAAAATTAGAAACATGGTGCAAATAAGCTCACGAAAACGCGATTCACCACACCATCCAGTAATGAAAATATCATCTTATTGTTATATTTCCACTACTTTGCTTCTGAAGCCAAATTTTTACATCAAACGTTTGATTTTAGCACTGTATCATAGAAAACGAAATTTAAAATTAAAGTAGATACATTCAATGAGTAAATTTGAAAAACTTTCATAAAAACTATTTATTGTTTTCAGCTAAATACCGAAAGTACCAATATTTCATCTCAGCAAATACCGGAATTAAAAAATTAGAAAATAGCTCCAAATACTGGTATTCGGTATACCGGTATATCGGTATCGCAATCGCTAATTGCAGTGAAGAAATTCCTAGAGGAATCAATAAATCGTTGCCTCAAAAAAAAAAAAAAAAGACTCCTTGTTGTTCAATGTGGTACATATTGCAATTGTTGCTTTGGTAATGTCTGAATCTGTTGAAATCATGTGCGCAGTTTCGAGAAGTGGGAGTCTTGAAATGTCCATGGTATTAATATATACAAGGCAGTGATAAGTAAGAGGATGTTGATGTTAGTGCCAAAATTTAAAAATTGAGGATAACCAGTATAAATGGTTGGATAACCTCTCCTTTGTTTTGCAGCAAGAGATAGTACACGTAGCCCTGGTGGGTACTGCTATACAGCATGATTTAGGATTAAAAAAAAAATCAATGAAAGCCTACATGGGATCTGAACTTTTAACACATTTTACTCAAAACTTTTTTAAAAAGTCTCTTAAATCTCTTTACTCCTCACCACCTCACATGCAGTTAAAATGAGAGAAAACACGAAATGTCAAAAAATCACGAATTCTTAGTATTAACCGTTATTCGTAACAAACGTGAATAAGTGATTTTGTGAGAAAAATATAAATTGTTATACACATACAATTATTACAAGAAGAAATGCGTACATATAAAATATTACTATTTATTACTGCTAATACACACACTGTAATTCAATTATTAGTAAATTCTGGAAAAATAAACTTATACAGTAGACCCTCGTTTTACGCTGGTTTATATTTCGCGGTTTCGATTATACGCGGTTAAAGATTTGACACCTTTATTTTATTTTACGCGGATAAGTTTCGGTTTTACGCAGACGCGGCAATACAAACAGATAAAATTTTCCCCTTTTTCAAAATTCAAACTCCTAAAGATTGCAGATTACACGTAGTGAACTGCATTTTGGCGTAATAATAATTGGGCTTGGTCAATGGAGACATTTTATGCGATTGGTTCCAAAGCACTTTCCAGAAGTAAAGTTATTAAACTCACACAGTTCAGAACTCACAGGAAGAAGAGCTTTTAGCAGTGACAAGGGAGGCAAAAAACAACGAGGATACCGACATCGGTGACACACAACCAAAAACGTTCACATTGAAAATTTTGAGTCATTCCTAGACAATAGAAATGATCTTTCTGATTTGTTAGTGAAGGAAGGACTATCATGAAAATGACGCAAGTGGTCATGGATGCGTTAATGCGCGGCAAAGAGTTAGAGAAAAATTCTTATTGATTTCCAAAAGATTATCATTGCCAGCTTCTCTTTATAAACAGAACACGAAATTAATTTATGTTTTCTTATGCTTTCTTGAACATAAAAATTGATATAAGTACACATTAAACTTGTTATACAATTAGTCATCAACTAGAATGAAGTAGTTTTTTTATCTACGGAACCTAACCCCTATTTCAACACTACTATTAGGTCTCAATTAACGCGGTTTCGATTTACGCGGCATTTCCGTGGAACGTAACCCCTGCGTAAAACGAGGGTCTACTATATTTTAAAATTGAAAGCTTTGAAAGAGGAGATGATAACCGATAATTGCGTAATCAATTGTATTCCATAATGGAAGATAGACAGTTTTATCTTCGAGTAAATTAAAACGTCCGCACGAAAAAAGTGTATTCTCTGTGAAAAAGGTTTAACCTTTTCTTCTCAATACAGAATGAACCTTCTACAACTTCATTAAATGATGAATAATTTCTATTAAATTTGCAGCATCCAATCACGAACACTTTCAGTGACTAGGTCAGAACTTCTTCGTCTTTTCTGAAATTTTCATTTTCAATGCACGTGTTGTGCGTACAGTTTTTAATGCAATTCAGTACCAAACTAAATTTAGTGAACGAACAGTTCGTTTTAGCCGTGATTTTGTATTAAATGTGGTCGTATTAAGAGAGCTCAACTTTGTAAATAACATAGATGTACTACGATGTAGAAATTGTGCATGAGTAAATTCTAATTCTTCAAAGGGTGCTAATTTATAAGTTTGGGAACCTCTTAGCTGTGGGGCTTATTTTGTTTTTAGTTACTTCTCGTAAAATTTCAAATCTGAATATTCTGGACAGTTACTAGGTAATTTTTTTTTTATTTTTTATTTTACAAGATTTCCTGATTTTCTTCTATTTAGAAATTACGGTAACATTATTCGTCTTACAGGTATACTGAGTTTAAAATTTCTGTTTAGACTATAAAAATAATTATCGTATTTACTAATTTGAGATTGCAGGTTTAATAAAGTTCTGTAAGTCAGCGGATTTAATAAAGTAATTTTAATTTCCTTGAAGCTCTGACAGTTTCCCTCCAAGCTTCAGATGCAGACTATTAACTATAATATGAAGGTTCTAAGAATGTATAAAATGTATCAAATTGATTAAAAACGATAGATTAATAAATAATATTTTTATAATTGAAGATTGGAATTTTTATTTCAGAGGTTATTTTCATTATTATTATAACTTTTAAATTTCTGATTCAAAATTTTTATGACAATGAAATTGTGTTGTAAAAAAAAAGACCCGCGTATGATGAATTCATTGATGTTTACACGAAATAATTTGTAATGAAAATGTATTTTATAATACTGACTTTGTAGAATTTTATGTTTATCGCTCTGATGCAGATTTTATTTTTAATATCATGAGAAAGTATTATCATGTGCCATGTAGATTTTTATTTTCATCATATCAAATCAATCCTTAAAACGTATCAAAAAGTTTTAAAACATCTTACATTTCATTACATTTATTCGTTTAGTTAAGTATATGTAAAATATTTAATAAAAAACATATTTCTTTGTTTTTAATATTTATTTCACATGTATTTAACTTATTTTTATTTTGAAAAACGTGTTTAAATACAAGAAAAACAATTTAATTTTTGGTAATCTTTGAGACAACTGGGATACATAAAGAAATAACTCCATTAAACAGAAAATTCTGGGAGAGATGATAACGGTTAAACTTACCATTGACAACCCCAAGCATTTTCAAAATTAAATATGTATTTTCAATTCTAAAAATGAAGCTTTTTCTTAAAAAAATAATTTTTCGTACTTTCCGCCTTTTGATGGATGCCCTTTGGAGCCTCAAATAAGATACTATCAATACACAAGATTATCACTGCCGTTGGCAGGCAAACGGCAGTATCTGCTGAAATGAGTTTTCGAGATATTTGAAGAAATGTGTGGTGAATTCAATACTAACAATATTTAAATGTTGGAAATAGATGCATTGTTCGCGCCTTTTTTCCAGCGGAAATCAAATAAGTAAGCTTCTTTACTAATAATAAAGCTGAAAGTCTGTCTGGATATCTGGATATCTGTAACGAGCACAGCGCTTAGACCGTTAGGGGTGTGCACCTCGAAGCGATTTTTCGAAAATTCGATTTTGTTCTTTTTCTATTCCAATTTCAAGAAAATTTTACCGAGCATATTATCCCAACGTGGAAGGATAAATTACGAAATTATCATAACGTGGAACCGTAACATTGGCGAGCAAATGAACATAGCAAATTGGCCGGAAATTCGTCGTCCATTATTTGTAAACATACAGGTGAATCAAATGAGTTTTTAATTTTTCAACTACGGGCAAAGCCGGGGGGGGGGGGGTAACACTAGTGTACAATAAAGCTAATGTACAGCTCAGTTACCTGCCCACGGCAGATCAATACAAAAAACGCTTCTCGTTTCATGGATTCCATCAAGTTATTTCAAATATTTTTCCCCTCGGTAGTTTCGCTGTATTGCCACATGGCAACTGAAATTAATCTAAATATATAACACCATTTCTTTTTCCTTTCAATAATAAAAATGTTCCCCTAAGAAATACAAACTAAACTTTATTGAACTCTTCTTAAAACAGCCAGTTTATATTGGAGCTCAAACAGGACTTATATCGTCCTGAAAAGACATTTCGACTTTTACGAGATTTCGGAACGATGAAACATGTTGCATCGCATGAAATGTTTCACTTTCTTACTTCGAACTTTTCGAGCATAACGCTCTTTAACGTTTGATTTACACCGAAACGTGTTTTTGTGCGTCTTTTTTTGTGCGATTTTTTTTTCTTTTTTTTTTTTTTTTTTTTGTGTTTGCGTGTGCGGTATATGAAAATTATTTATAAAACGAGCGGAAATTATTTATAAATCGAGTGCGAGGTAGTATCTTCAAGTGACGACAGGGGCATCCCGATGGGAAATCACTGTGTCCTCCCAAAAATGTCCTTTTTTTTGGGAAATTTTTCTGGAGTCGGTAAAATTATCATCACTTGGTCTACTTTGATTTCGTTTAAAGTTAACATTTTGGGTTATTTTATGCGTGAGACTTTTTTTATATCCACCGCATAAAAAAATATTTTTTAACTGTGTTGCGAAAAAACTTTTTATTGCTACTCGGGAAGTTTCGAACAATTTTTTATGCGATTATTTTATGCGGTCCCTATTCACCGCATAAAAACAAATTTTGATGTATTTTACGTTTTGGCTTGAAGAGGTGTGGTGCTTAAAAAACCTTGTAAATGGGCATGGATGCCATTCGCCTGATTAGTCTAAGTTTGGCTTATCTGATGAGTCCTAGACGTTTTTTGTGTTCACCAAATGCGTCCATCAATATTGTAATAAAAAACGCAATAATATATGTATATTTAAACATTTTTTGAGCTAGCATGATTTGAGATATTCAAGGTCGAAAGTCCTTAAGTCCTCAAGTAACGAATGACCTTGAAACTTGTCCCAAAAACCCTTGTCCCAATAGGATATCAATCATCAATGGAATGCTCCATTCCTTTGCTTTTCAATGCATTTTGAATTTTCATTCTATTGTAGATAGCATGAAAATTACATGAATGACATAGTTTTCATTTTTTTTTTTTAAATTTCCTTGCAAACCAGTATTTTGCACAATTTTCAAAATAGAGTTCTGAAAATCTGTAGGATTACTTATTTTGGCTTAGATACCCCTCATGTCGAATTTCCTTAAAGTTCTAAATGGTCAAGTCAAAAAGGTGATTGATCTGACTGAATAGCTCATAAACACTGGCCCAGTCGAAATGAACTTCAACTTCTCCGGTCTCCAACTTTTCTAGTTGCCCAAAAGCGGGATATTGATTAAAAGAGTGCTGTCTTGTTGGGGGAAGAAACATTCGGAAGTTTGTTATTGAAAGCTTCAACAATGACTTAAAATGAATAAGTTGAAAAATATTACTCAATATTCAAACTTATTTGATCTTGAGACTGAAAAAAAAAAAACTTGACCACGCTAAAAAAAAAAAAAAACACAAACCCCTGTATGACTCTCAATGATTCGAACTCGAAGGGAACGAAAAGAAGTTGGAATTATCCGAAATTCGAATTATTGGTGATTGTGTAGTTATGGTCAAAAAAGGGAAATACAATAAAACTGTATAGCATTCAACTAAAGAAATGAATTGAAATAATAAACTTATTTTAATATTTGTTTTCTTACTACTAATATATGTATCTTTAAAAATGTTCCTTACTTACAAATACATTATAAATTTATTTATTTATTTATTTTTTAATCGCAATCAATGTAACTAAGCGAAATACACACATGCAATTAGAAACAATGATTTCAGCCCTGATTTATTTAAGAAAGAGTGTGATAACCATTTACTCCACCTCGCATAATTTTTGCATCATTTAAGAGATCTTCAACGTCAGCTATTTCTTTGGCATGAAAAAGTGATGGTTTGTGATTCAATCAAGTTTCTCAAATTGCCAAGCCTTTCTGAGGCTTCAGAAGAAGAAAGTATTGTGCAGCATTCGGTTTTCATGATTTAAGCTTACATATACAAAAAAATTCTGCGTACTCCGTACTTTTAGAAGAAAGATTTTCTCTCTTCCTTCCAATGTTAGTTATTGTGTTTATGAGTACGACATTTTGTTCAGTAGAAATATTGTATTTGCAGTGGGTATTCGACATTCATGTCGATGCTTTCCAAACATTGATGTTTTTGTTAAAACGTCGATATTTTTACCATCGATGTTTGAGAGTCGATGTTTATTCTAACATCGATGTTTTGCGCCCGATATTTTTCGATATCGATGTTTTATATTTGAACCAAAAATATCCTGAAACAATGTGAGTTAGTTTTGATGAAAACTTTATTATTTACTAGCTGTACCCGACGCGCGTTGCTACGCCAACAAAAAAATACATCATTATACTGACTTTCATGACAATCGGTTGAACGGGGCAGAAGTTGCTACTCTGCAGTGCCACCTGGTGGCGAGTGGCTTCAATGAGCATATTATGCACTTTCTGCGTGGAAAAATACATATATATAGCAATTTTCATAATAATAGGTCCAGGTATCAAGTGAAGCCGTGACTATACTCAAATTTTGTACTCACGCAGTTTGCAAGATCAATCAATCGCTAAAAATATCAAATTGAAAAAGGTTTTAAATCCCCCCGTTGCATGAAAAGCCATAAAACAATAAAGAAAGAATTTATTTGTTCAAACTCAAGAAAAATGGCAACAGCTAACTTCTTATCAATGAGATCTTTCACGCGAATTAATTTCTGCAGCCGATAATTTTATTCGTATTTATCCAATGGATTGTGACTTAAATTGGAATAAAAAAGGAAATATCGATCGGATTTTTTTCGAACCTGTCTATAAATATTCCCAGTACCAAAAATAACAAACGGTGAAAGTTTCAGCCAAATCTGCCGGGTAGTTTTTGAGTTCATGCATGACATACAGACAAACATTCATATTTATATATATAGACTAGCTGCGTGCCCGGCGTTGCACGGGCTACGTAAAAAACGAAAGAGATGTCCAATTGATGTTTTTGTATTACTCTGACATCAGTTTCTAAAGCGCTAAGGAGTAAATAAATACGCGTAATGCAAGGTTTGCAAAACACCAGTAGAGCATATTTTTGGCAAAAATCTCTTTAAAGTTAATCATAGTTATCAATAATGCAAGTTATGAGTATTTTCAATTAGCACAAAAGATGAAAATATATGCATAATCAATTATAATCTGTGCTCACTTTAAACTGAATTAAATCTGATGGACTATATCCTGAAACATTTGTATGTACAATTACGATCAGCTTTTTACATAAAATGACACATACTTTTTGGTTGCTTACGTGAAACTAAAGCACCAAGACCTAATGAATACCAATTAGCATTAATTTAATACCAATTCATCAGATTTGAATTCTGCTTTAGTTAAAATCCTTAAAAACAATATTTTTGTTCATTTTTGAAAGAAATCCAAACAATCTTAATTTAACATGTTCTTTTAACGATACAAACTGTATTTCAAAAATAGAAACAGGAAGGAAAAAGAGAGTTATTACAATTCGAAAACTCACCCATACGACGGGAAAAAGTCCAACAAAATAAACATAATTAGTCGCACATCCTAGAGGCCGGTGAATGATAAACTTACAGTATAATCAATAAACATAGCTAAAAAAAAACTTTCATATGTTGAAAAGAGTTAAGAACGTTGAATGTAAAAAATAAAAAAAGGACAGACGATAAAATAAAGGCTATATCCGAATAGAGCAACCAATTTTAAACTAATTTAAAATGAAATTCTAGATGGAAACATTGTTTTAAGATTTGGACAGCAGCCAAAAAAATCTCTTTTAAAACAATTATTAGAATTTTACTTGTTCACGCAAATGCAAAATGGCAACGGGAAAGAAATAAATTTCCCGAATAACGTTATGTTAATTAACGTTTTAATTAATATCTCCGCTAATTAAAGTTGCACAATTACGAGATTGGTTCTACTGTTTTCTTCAGAAAATTTCGAATTGATAGGTATCTCGTTTGACTCCCGATTCGCAGCGGTTCTCGAGAAGATCGATCTTCAGACAGACAGACAGACAGACAGCCGGACGCGAACAGATTTTAATATTATAGTGGGCTAGCCTGCGTGCCCGGCGTTGCACGGGCTACCTAAAAAATGAAAGAGATGTCCAATTGATGTTTTTGTATTACTCTGACATCAGTTTCTAACGCGCTAAGAAGTATATAAATACGCGTAATGCAAGGTTTGTAAAACACCAGTAGAGCATATTTTTGTCAAAATTTTCTTTAACGTTAATCATAGTTATCAATGATACAAGTTATGAGTATTTTCAATTAGCACAAAAGATGAAAATATATGCATTATCAACTATAATCTCTGGTCACTTTAAACTGAATTAAATCTGATAGACTATATCTGAAATATTTATTTACAATTACGATCATCTTTTTACATAAAATGACACACACATTTTGATTGATTATGTGAAACTAAAGCACCAAGACTAAATAAATACCAATAAGCATTAATTAAATACCAAGTCATCAGATTCCAAGATAGCTTTAGTTAAAATCCTTAAAAACAATTTTTTTGTTCAACTCTGTTTCACTTAAAGAAATCCAAACAATCTTAATTTAACATGTTCTTTTAACGATACAAACTGTATTTCAAAAATAGAAACAGGAAAGAAAAAGAAAGTTATTGCAATTCGAAAACTCACCCATGTAACGGGAAAAAGTTCAACAAAATAAACATAATTAGTTGCACATCCTAAATGTATCAAAATATGAGGCCGGTGAATGATAAACTTACACTACAATCAATAAACATAGCTAAAGAAACAACTTTTATATGAGGAAAAGAGTTAAGAACGTTGAATGTAAAAAATAAAAAAAGGACATACGATAAAAATAAAGGCTATATCCGAATAGAGCAACCAATTTTAAACTAATTTGAAATGAAATTCTGGATGGAAACGTTGTTTTAAGATTTGGACAGCAGCCAAAAAAATCTCTTTTAAAACAATTATTAGAATTTTATTTGCTCATACGCAAAATGGCAACAGGAAAGAAATAAAAATTCCTGAATAACGTTATGTTAATTAACGTTTTACTTAATATCTTCGCTAATTAAAGTCGTACAATTATGAGATTGGTTCTATTGTTTTCTTTGGAAAATTTCGAATTGATCGGTATCTCATTCGACTCTTGATTCGCAGCGGTTCTCGAGGAGATCGATCTTCAGACAGACAGACAGACAGACAGACAGACAGATGGACGCGAACAGATTTTAATATTATAGTGGATTAGTTATTGCGAGATCTAAACACATCGGAAAGAATTTTCTGTTGTTAGTAGTATGTAAACAAACTTAGCAATCTTTTTTCGAATAAATTTTAAAAAATGTTAAGTTTTCTGAATGACTTACTTTTATTATTAAATAACTTAGGCTATTGCGCTTTTCATTTTTTCCCGACGAACGCGTTATAATGAGAGGCACCGTGTTCAATTTATAAAATATCAACGAATTCCATATAGTATTCTCATATAAATAATAGCCGATGACTGAATAATTCGCGTGTTTCAACAACGAAACTGACGCCACTTCATGATAATTTGATAATGTATGTTGGTAATGTTTAACATGCAAGTAAAGGCTTTATTGTGACAAGGCGTAACTGGATCCGGTAACTTAACTGTTTTACTGGTAAAACTGTCATTTCAGAAGAATGAAGAAACGAAAAAACGGTCAACAATGAACGCTATCTACTGGAGTTTAGGGTTCATCCACTGGAGTTAGTGTTACACTTTCAACTATGAAAATGTCACCAAACAGGCAATGGCTTCTTTCAAATGTGGAAGCCATTTTCACCTGTCATACCTTGACAGGCTATTTTCTAGTAGAAAAGAATAATTGAGCATATGACCTTCTTGCAACGACATGTTTAAGTGATATTGTTTTAAGAAAATGATGAACTTAAAAAAAAAAAAAATCACATATACCGCCCTCCTTTTCGATATACTTCAGACAAAGAGTCAAGAGATATAAAATTTCATGTATATTAAGTTCTTTCTTTTTTCCTCTTTTTCTTTTTTTTTTTTTCTTCTATAAGTCCTGCATAAGCTGAAATAATTGAATACAAAGGAATCTACATCAATTTCTTCCGCATTGTTTAGTGTCTCTGACCGAATGCCACTTTGATTTGATTAAACGGATGCCTCAATCGCCAAATCGATTAACTAAACTTAAAAATCCTCATTTCTGCTTTAGTAGTGCTTTATCAATGCTTAGGATGTTAATTTATATTGAAGTTTTGGTTCAGTACATTTCTGGCCATGTGATGGCAGAAAATGTGACACGAGGGCCTATTTACTCTTATGGATATATATATAAAACACCATCTTCATCATAACTATGCTCTACTTTTTGTTTTATGAAATTAGTCGATTGGACAAGTGAGACATCCAAATATTTCATTAAAACTTGTTTGGATGATCATTCAAAGTTTTACCCCACTCTTATCTCTTTCTTCGGTGTTTCGGTCAAATGATACATTATAATGATACTTGGTATTTTTGTCTCTCATAATGTTTAGCAATTGCATCATACTTTTACTTAAGTAATTCAGGGTAAATTCCAGAAAATTCTCTTAACTTCGCGCCACTTCCATGTTTTAATAACTCAAAAAACATTTTCAAAAACAGTAGAAGGCTGAGTGCTGCACTGTCCTTATAAAATAATGAAACAAGTTTTCTACTTTTCCTTTTTCAAAAAAAATAAAATAATAATAATAATAATAATAATAATAATAATAATAATAATAACAATAATAATAATAACAATAATAACAACAACAATAATAATAATAATAATAACAATAATATTAATAATAATAACAATAATAACAATAATAATAATAATAATAACAATAATAACAATAATAATAACAATAATAACAATAATAACAATAATAGTACTAATAATAATAACAATAATAATAACAATAATAATAACAATAATAACAATAATAATAACAATAATAACAATAATAATGACAATAATAACAATAATAATAATTATTATTATTATTATTATTATTATTATTATTATTATTATTATTATTATAACAATAATAACAATAATAATAACAATAATAACAATAATAATGACAATAATAACAATAATTATTATTATTATTATTATTATTATTATTATTATTATTATAAGTTTTTTATATTGCACATAGTTCAATGCATCGTTCAATAATTCTGAAGTTGCTATTTGGAAACTATTTTTAAAAAAAGTTAATGAAATTTTTCTTCCTGCACTATAATATTCTGTATTATTATAAATGATGTTGGTCTTGTGATGTTGTAAAGTATAAAGGGAGAATTTTCAAACATGTACAATATTTGTTTTCTGCTTTTTAGTTACACTACTTTTATTGTTCAAAGTTGTTCTGAATGGCAGGATAATACTTCATTTCAAAAAGATGAAATGATTATTATTTCTAAATTCTAAGTAACTGTGCTCAATACTTCAAAAGCTTTCTTCCGTTTTATTGCAATCCACTATAATATTAAAATCTGTTCGCGTCTGTCTGTCTGTCTGTCTGTCTGTCTGAAGATCGATCTTCTCGAGAACCGCTGCGAATCGAGAGTCAAACGAGATACCGATCGATTCGGAATTTTCCAAAGAAAACAATAGGACCAATCTCGTAATTGTGCGATTTTAATTAGCGGAGATATTAATTAAAACGTTAATTAACATTACGCTATTTAGGAATTTTTATTTCTTTCCTGTTGCCATTTTGCATATGCGTGAACGAGTAAAATTCTACTAATTGTTTTAAAAGAGATTTTTTTGGCTGCTGTCCAAATCTTAAAACAACGTTTCCATTTAGAATTTCATTTTAAATTAGTTTAGAATTGGTTGTCCTATTCGGACAACCTTTTATTTTATCGTCTCTCCTTTTTTTATTTTTTACATTCAACGTTCTTAACTCTTTTCAGCATATGAAAGTTGTTTCTTTAGCTATGTTTATTGATTGTAGTGTAAGTTTATCATTCACCGGTCTCATATTTTGGTACACTTAGGATGTGCGACTAATTATGTTTATTTTGTTGGACTTTTTCCCGTCACATGGGTGAGTTTTTGAATTGTAATAACTCTCTTTCTCCTTCCTGTTTCTATTTTTAAAATACAGTTTATATCGTTAAAAGAACATGTTAAATTAAGATTGTTTGGATTTTTTTGTGAAACTGATTTGAACAAAAAAGATTGTTTTTAAGGATTTTAACCAAAGCTAAATTGGAATCTGATGACTTGGTATTAAATTAATGCTTATTGGTAGTTATTTAGTCTTGGTGCTTTAGTATCACGTTATCAACCAAAAAGTGTTTGTCATTTTATGTAAAAGGCTGATTGTAATTGCACATAAATATTTCAGATATAGTCTATCAGATGTAATTCATTTTAACGTGAGCACAGATTATAGTTGATAATGCATATATTTTCATCTTTTGTGCTAATTGAAAATACTCATAACTTATATCATTGATAACTATGATTAACGTTAAAGAGATTTTTGCCAAAAATATACTCTACTGGTGTTTTGCAAACCTTGCATTACGTGTATTTATTTACTCTTCAGCGCTTTAGAAACTGAAGTCAGAGTAATGCAAAAACATCAATTGGACATCTCCTTCATTTTTTAAGTAGCCCGTGCAACGCCGGGCACGCAGCTAGTAAAAGTATTAAAATATGAGTCATGCAAAAAAAAGTAAAATAAAATATTTGCAGTTTTCTGAAAATGTGTGAGATTTAACGTTGATATATATCGTCGCCTCAGAGCAACGCCAGAAATAAGTGTAAGATGTCGTACTGTTGCTCTGAGGCGACGATATATATTTTTTACTTTTCTGCACAGATATATTTTTATTTCTTACGAGTAGGCCGGATTAAAATTGTGAAACTTTTGCTCTAAGTTATTTGAATGACTGTATTGCCTTTTTGAGGAACAATAGTAAGTACTATTATAGCTCAACTTAAGGAGTCTCAGGGTCCTTAAAATGTTAACGCGACATGATAAATACCCAATATTTAAGAGCTTGTAACTAATTTTCTAACAAGCTATGATTAAAATTTTAAATTTAAATAAAAGCTGAAAATCGAAGAAAAATACATTGATGTGACATACATTTAAATAGCATATTTTTTAGCAGGAAAAAATCATAACAAAATATTTACTTTTTTCTAAAGTTCGAAAAATAGCGCTCTTACTATGAAATACATGCATAATTCTAATATTTTTAGACCATTGCCATATACTTCCCTCAGCACCTTAACCTTAATTTATTATTATTTTTTTTTAATTTTCTTTTTGAAATTTTAAAGATAAATATCAAAATTTACTTAAATTTTGTGAGACATTTTTGTGAAGAAAAAGTGATTTTGGTTTTTAACTAAAACTGAGGTTCAAACCATAAAAATAGGGCAGACAAAGATGCATTAAAAATTGTATGAAAATACATTTTAAAAACTTTTTGAGATATCATGCGCGCAAACGAAAACTGCACTTCTGAGAAAAAGTGCTATATAGCTGCTGTTGACAGAAATTTCAACGGAGAGAGTTTTCGTTTTTTTACGATACATCGAAAAGATTTTTGCGTATAGTAATAAATAAGGTATCAACTTGTCCAGAATGAAATTATGCATAACATATATTTTGTCCAGAAAATCAAAATTTTGATAGCTGAAAGGTCCTGAGACCCCTTACAGCACATAATACAATTTCTCATGTGGACTGTTTATTAATGTTTTTCTAAACGCCTTCTCCTCATATATCCTCTCGCTTTTATACATCAATAGACAGCTGCGTTCTCTTCAATGTAGGTGGCGCGGTTACGTAAGCGCAAGCGCAACAAACTAAAAAATAATTAGCAGTTTTTAATAGAAGTATGGCGAAAAAGAAGTTTCATAAGGATGCATAACTACCTAGAGTCATTCGGCATACAATTCTCTCAAACGCTTATCGAAATTATCGTAAGGAACGACTTTTTCTCTAGTGTTTGTTCTCTTAAAAAACAAATTAGGAAACTAATGAGAGATTTTTGCTTTCTCTCAACTTATTTCTGTCACAGTCAATACTTTAATGCATTTCATAGTGTATGTGTGAGTCACAGACAATCTTATATTCTCTCCTACTTTTCCTACCTGCAGTGCATTAAGGACGGTCCATAAATGATCTCACACTTTGTCCCCCAATTTTGACACCCCTCCCCCACCCCCTTTGTCACAATTCATCTTCTCCCCACCCATTTTGTCACATGTCACGCTATTTTTCATAAACATATTCTGAAAAAGGAGTGTGATGTCACACTTCCAGTTGCACCTTCCCTGCCCTTTGTCACAAATCGTCACAATTTCACGAACCCCCCTCCCCTCTCAAGGCGTGACATCATTTGTGGACAGCCCCTGAGCAGAAAATAAAACACAAAAAAGAAAATCATATCAGCGTCAGGAAAATTTTCGATGAATGCATGTTTCAGTCGTAAAATTTACTTACGCAAGTTCTGAAGTCATTAAAAACAGAAGAACACAACTTGATTTTGAAAAAAAGGTAGAGAACTTTCAATTTATTGTAGTGAGAGTTGTTTTCTGGCGACGATTCTAATTGGCAGAATTCTCACGCATGCGCGAGAATTGCCCGCCGGCGGCGAAAAGCACGTGCTCCCCGCAAACACCACGCGATTGCGGAACGGCGTGGTTTCTCAATTTTCGCTTCCTCTTGGATTAATAAGAATACAAAGAGCAGAGCGAGGGAAAGAGGAGTTCGGGATACACACTGATCTGAATTTCCGGTTTTATTATTCCTATTGCAGGTGAGTCAATACTTTAATTATGTCATGCTTTTCATACGTTTGCGGTAAAGTTATGAAAGGCGTCCAACTTTTTACAAAGTTATAAAGTAGTATTTTTTTTTTATGCTGTTGACAAAGAGTTCCGTATAATAGTTTTCCCGACGAAACCGTAAGAAATGTGGCGAAACAAAGAAGAGATGGAATAGATAATTGGCAGTAAAGAATAAAATGAAACTATAACTAGAGCAGCTAAAAAAATTTTATGCTTAAAATTTTCTCACTTGCTTGAGATAATGTAGTTTTTCAAACTTCTTTTGAATTGCCCGGGGTTAAACTTGCCGTGAGAAGGTAAATAACAGAATCTATCTTTTTTTTTCTTTGACCTTTTGTCACCTATTGTATTTTAGCTGCGTTGTACACACTTGCTTATTTGGTTTCGCTGAAAAAAAGTTCGAAAAAAGCAACAAAATCCAACATGTCCCTATTGTTAGTATTGAATCCAAAATGCGTTTCTTCAAATATTTAAAGAACTCATTCCTGCAGATACTGCTCTTTAACTTCCCACAGCAGTAAATTCAAATGTGAAAGTGAATCAGTTGTGATTATAAAGCACTAAATAATCATTTTTGAAGAGAAAGCAATAGGTAGGATTCTTATAAAAACGGTAAGAAAAGAAAACGGTAAGATTCTTATAAACCATTCAAAAAGGCTCCTTTGAGCGAAAAAAACCCAACAAGTAGGTTGGTCAGAAGACTATACATAAATAAAAAGAGCTTAATTAGATGAAATTAATTTAACAGCTGGATCGTTGAACATAATCATTTGATCTTGTGAGATTAAGTAGTTTGACATTTTTTAGTCGTTCATTTAAAATGTCTATTAATTTCATAAGAAAGGTTCTCCAACTAGGAAGAAGGTAGTTTTTGCAAAATAACCAATATAAATTTGCAATAGTTATTTTTCCTCGTAAGAATCTGGCACCTTGTCTTCGTGCCTGCAAAGATTAATTTTTCTCCCTTATCACTCTTCACAACAAGAAAATTATTTATTGTGTTAACCTTTTTTGTTTTTTCAAAATCGAAGTGTTTAGCCTTATAAGTATACTGTTAGCATTTTTGTTGTTTAGATAAAAAGCTTTTCAATCAAAAGATTTCAAAAGGATGATTTAAAATGCATATAAGCTAGAAATAGCCATATAGTAATCAAATAAAAAATATCCGTTAGTTTTGGTCAAAAAAAATTCTCATGATAATTGTTCCAACTGCTCACCTTTCTGAAATTCATAAAAAATAACGTTTTCTGCTTCGAATGGAATTGCTCAAAAATTGGAAAAGAATCTGATATACGTTTTTTGCTCACCATTATTTATATTACTCTTTCACTTCGGTTGAAATTTTTATCACTTACCAACACTATCTTAACGTTTTGCAATTTGTTTATTTATCATCATTCTGTACATGTTTCCAAAAAGTATCCAATTACTAACTTAACGCAAGGAGAGATATTTTAGACACAAATTTTCATTGATTTAGAAAGCATTCACCATTCATTTTAGTCCAAATAAAGAATGTACATCTGTGACATATAGCTAACAAAATGAAACGACAAAAGCTTCATATTACTTGAAGATCCCTCTCATTATTTGCTTTTATTTTCCAAATAACATTTTTTAAATTTTTGTTTATAGTTTTTTTCAATGCATACTTTTAATGCCAAAAGTGAAGTAAACAAACCTACTGAATGCCGCTTCAACATACTGGGGAAAAAAAAAAAAAAAAAACTTCTCTTTTGTTCAATTAATCTGCTCTAGATCTCGGAGGAGCATTTTGTTCCATTCATACTCTGAAAGGCAACAGCTTCCCACTTTTCTTTCTATAGTGGTGGAGTGCGAAGGCCAAACTTTCCAGTTTTTGTGACGTACAGCCGTTTGCCAGTGAAGCACTTTGCTGATTTATACAGGTATTAAATTCAAGGTCTGCAATTTTACTAGTTGTGATATCTTTCACTTAACGGATGATGTTCCTCAGGCTCATTGGACGATGTCCAACTGAGGGCTCGACACAAAAAGGAAGATGGGGGTAATTATCGTAAACCATCTTCTTGCGCAGGTGCTCCCTCCTTTTTTCAAATCTTTTACAGACCGATTTCGAAATTTCAGGCGATGCAGTGGCAGTTATTTTAAGGTTTCAGATATTGTATCATATTATACGTTTTGCGGCACGTGTCGGTTATATTGAAGTCACAGGCTTTCGAAAAACTCCATTATCTGATCTTCATTTTTTTCTCTCTTTTTGAACCGCTTTACAATTTACCGTCCATTTTACTATGTTTTGCTTTACACACACAACACAAATTATTTCTTAACGTGCATTGGAATATTCAGTGTCACTTTAAAGGGACATATTTCTTCATAGCATGGGGGTAAAACTGGTGATAAAAATTGCGAAAAGTCATTTTATTCTAACTTAGCACAAAGAAGTTCTGCATAAAATGCTTGCACTTTCAGTGTACAGCTTCATAATTTAAAGAATTTTTGTTTTTCCTATAACTTGAAGATCTGATTTTTCATAATCTAATTCTAGTTCTTTTTCTTTTCTTTTGTTTCTTTCTCTCTTTCTTTTCATCTTTTTTTGGAGAAAGACCAAACGCTTTTGGTAGTCGAAAAATCAGAACGACAGGTTTTTCCCCCTTGTCATCAAGGTCGTGTATGAATAAACAATGTACAGCACATTTATTAAGCAATATTATTTTGAAATAGTGGTAGAGGGAGGAAAATCTAATATGCTTTTCTCTTTGTTGATTTTCACAATGATGCCAAGTGTCAATAGAAAACAGGTGGAGAGGAATTTCATGTATATTTTTACTCTTACTGTCAATGTGGTTTGGATTATAACATTATTTTCGAGTTATTTGAATTTAATTAACGAATTAACAAATGTTATTTCTATGCTATTTTATGCACTAACTGCAAAAAGAACTAATTTGCACACACGTTTTATGTTAAAGCAATAAGAAACCCTTTTATGTTTTTAAAGTTGTAAACACCAAGAAGAAAAAACCATGTGTATAATATGCTAAATAAGGCACTCCTCATATTTTCGAAATACCTCTATGCTTTTTTTTTTTTTTTTGCAACTACTAATCAAACAACTTTCGTTTGTTCACTGATTCTTTCCGCACAACGATAAACATTTTACTTTCTATTTGAAAGTAGATTAAAAAGCAAAATTTTACTTTCATAAACTTATTTCGTTTTCAACTAAGAACTTATTCAAAAAATGTACGTGCAGCTCGGATCTAACAGTTTTAACACTGTTTATTTTTGTGAATGAATTGAAAATATTTTCCATTCCTCCAAAGCCTTTTGGTCTAAAATGTTTTAAGTAAGACTAAAATATTACCTTATCTTACTGTTTTCTGCTTCTGAAATTTATTTTCAAACCCTTCATCAAAGGAGTTCTGAAGGGATGTCACGGGAGGTCACTGTGACTTTCTTAAAACATCTTATGTGGCAAATTTTCTGCAACTTGCAAGACAATTTTGCAATACTGAGATTTTTTTTTCTTTTTCAAAGTGTTTTTAATGATACTTATTTTTTTCTTCTCATTAGATGTTATGTGTGGTTATTACTTATTTTATCATTGGGTAAAATTGGAATTTCATTTGGCAAATTGAGAATTTTCTTTCTCCCAAAAGTTTTAGTTCGCAGCACCTCTGATTTTCATCATGAAAAGATTGCTTCGGTTTTTTGACTAATAACAATCAATTCCATAACCTTTGCCTAACTAGACTTTTGAATTTATTCTTGAGATTTGCGAAAGCCACTCTTGCACAAGTGGTTCACATTGAGGCAGTGAGAAGCAAAGGGATATAAGTGGCAAAATTAAAAATTTGTAGATAACCTGTACATATGGTAGGTGAACCTCTCCTCTGCCTGGGGGCTAGAGATGGTACTAGTAGCCCTGGTAGTTGCTGCTACACAGCATGATTTAGAAAAAAATTTCAATGAAAGTCTACCTAGGATGTTATTGTTATACGCGTTTTACTCAAAACTTGGAAATGTCCACTTGCATCCCTTTGCTTCTCACTCCCGCATATGTTTTTTGGTGCCGGAATAAAGTTTTTCTTGGAAGCCATTGTTTGGAGGCCGTTATAAATGATCAAAAAATGTGTAAAATAGAAATATGGGGAAAATAGTGCATTATTGACAAAAATTATTTTCAGATTTGTTGTCTTCAATCAGCTAAAAATGTACCTATTTTCATCTAATTCTGAGGGAACTTTTCATGTTTGTCACAGAAATTAATAATGAATTATTAATTTCTGTGTTTCTAATAAGGATAAAAACGCAAAAAAGCAGTGTGGAAAATGTAAAGAGTTACGTATTTCAAAAAAACTTTTGGACATGTGTATTGTTATGACATATTTTCATTTTTTAATAATGTTTACATTGAAAGCGGAGCTGACGTATTAGTCATAGATATGAGTTGAGAGCGCGACATCAGTGAGACGGTCCTCCCCTCTTTACGTGAATGGATGAGTCATTGCTTAGCATACTCATATCGCCTGATGACAGGACTCTGTCCCGAAGGGGTGCAGTTGAGGGAGAAGGGAGGATTATAGGAATGGGGAAAACCCCACTTGATCAAGATAACGTTTTAAATTTTCACTCATTTAAACGATTTATGTTTGACCCTTTTTTCTATCAGAATTTTTCACGGACCCGGAAACATTATTTTCTTATAAACGCAATGACACTGATTTTGTGAATCAGATTTTTTTTTTTTTTCAATTATATAGGTACACATTTAAAGTTTTGTTCTACACAGTCATGAACATCACATCAGGTAAGTGTTGTCCCCAATATATTACATTACATTACGGTTTTTGCACGATATGTTACTGGCAAAAATTGTTCACATCAGCTGCCCGTTATTTTCCAGGAAGGTTTCTGAATTGTTTTTACAGTGAGTGCATAAAAAATAGGGAACGTCACCTTCCCGATGCGGTGTTCAAAACTGTGTAAAACAAAATTTTAGATATTTACCATCTAAAATTAAAAAAAAAGAGCATTCCGATCCATCTAACGGTTTTAGTGCGTTTTGCAACAAGGGAATTATATTGCTAGACCTTGTATGTCGTTTTTGTGATAGAAAGTGACGTATAGTACAGAAAAATCCATTTAGCAATCGTAACAGCTGTCTAAATTTGGTACTCAATTTTTGCATTCGCAAACTTGCGACGATTATGGCACATCTGAAAAAAGCAGAATTGGAGAAAATCAAGTTTTTACGCTATACTACTACTTACGCTATACTATAACCAGGGTTTCTCAATAGGGGACATATGGCCTCCTTGAGAGTCCACAGAACAAATCAAGGGGACCATAGGAAATAGTATGCAAATAGCGAAGCCATGAACCTTGAAAAGGGAGCCATGGTTGAATTATTCAAAATTGGTAAAATCTTTTACGTAAGGATAAAATATTCCACCAATTTTGAACAAATCTATTGCATGTATTCAGTGATGTTCCCATCAATTTTTCTGAGGGTATACACCCAGTAATCCACTACGCACAATTTGTGTATGTGATCATATACAGTATGTCATAATAAGAAAATGTATGAAGTTTGGGGTATACATTATATGTCTAAAAAATGTTTGAGAGTATACGGCGTATATGTAGTATACCTTATGGGAACACCACTGCATGTATTTGCCAAAGGTTGAGTACCTAACCAAATCATAGAATAAACTGCAAAACTTGCTTCTTTTTTTTTTTTTTTCAAACAGGTCTTTAAAGTACATTTTGGCATAGCAGTCAAATACATGTGTTTTAAAATCCCAGAAAATGCTTTGTACATAAAAAGAATCTTTTGATTCATGAAAAACACCGCCAGCTCAGTCAATTCCAGCCGAGGACTGCAGTTTCGTGCTTATTAGCACTCATCAGCCCGGTATAGAAGTGATTTAGCTGGAGGTGGAAAACCTCATAAGGAAGCCTATAGTGCCAAACAAATTGGTAGCTAATGCAAAATTAGCACTGACCAGACGAGTGACCGATACAATGGTTCGGTTCAACTCGAATATTGAAGGCAAGGCAGGTATATTCAGTAAGTTACCGTCCTATATGTATTTCTGCCTTAGCCCTTGCTATACAGCGGTAACTTACTGGATAATCTTTTAATCGTTCCTCAAATGGTGCATTTTCAACAATTATGGGATTGATAAAAGTCTTCTTAAATGATTTGATTTTCATGGGGGGAAAAGAGGAAAATGAGTTAAATAAGTTTTAGTAGTTCTGTTAGCTCCAGAAAAAGTTAATATTTTACTCTCTTCATATTTTTTCATTACTTCATTGTTTTCGTTTGAAATATTTCTCCAAATAATTCACATTAAATTTTATGTAAAATATTTTTCTAATTTTTAAATTATGCAGTGCCTAACTTTTTTCTCCAAGAACATGAAGGAAATCCCCATAAAAAATAGTCAAGGAATAAAAGAAACTAGGTCAGCAGAATCGCATGTAATAACAAAAATTTTGAAAGTAAGCTTGAGAAAGTGTAAAATATTTGTGTTGTTACCCTTTAACGAGTTAGGAAAAAAATCGACCAATACTTTCCAAATATTGTAGTAACTCAACCAAGATGCCTAGCTTTTTTTTTTTTTCAGGAACTTTTGTGAGATTTTGAACAGTTTATAGAAAGTTTGAAAGTTTACATGGAACTTTGTTAGGATATTCTTTGAGTACCGTATTAACCCACACCTATTGAGTAGGTTAGCTTTGTTGGAAAGAATTTTAAATGTAAAACTTGCAAAGCTTTTTATTGAATTTTTAAATGCTACTTTTCAGCAGATAAAAAGTGTTTTATGTTATCACCTACATAATAATTTGAAATAAGTCAAACTGAGAGTTTTGAATTTTCAGTTCGGCTTTTCTTGTCGTTTTACTACCATCGGTAACTTGATGCATCACATTTGATCTGCTCTAGTATTTACAAAATGAATTGCAAGTGCGGATTTTTCCATGCATGACAAATTAAACAAGATCTCATTATTTTCTTGAATTTACCAACAAACACACACACATACGTAAATCCGTAGTATATTTGTTACTCAAAAAGACCTAAATTTGAAAATTAACATTCACCGGTGGTTCACCAAAAAGTTTCGGTCTTTCACCACTGTCTTTGCCATGTGAATGTTGATATTCACCAGAGAATATCGCCGTTTTCTGGGTTTTGGTCTTCACACAGTAACGGGTCATTCTCCAGAATCTGTAATTTTTGAACGAAAATATTTTTCAAATTCTAAATACTTTTGTTTTCTTTTTCTTTCATTCTTATATGAATGTGTTACCTACCAGGAGTAACCATAAACATTGACCCAGCTAAGTTTCAGTTATTTTACTCATAAATAAAAAAATGAATAAATACCTTGTTCACGGAAATAAATAGAAAAGGAAAAAACATTTAATGTTTGAAAATATAAGCCAATTTAATATCAAAGAAGTAATTTGTTAATTATGCAGCAATGAGCTATTTTAAGTGGGAATCTAATATTAAGCTCTCTTAATCAAAGTATGGCTTGAATTTTACTTATCCTTTTATTTCAAATTTGTGTTAAAAATAGTAAAATATTAATATATTTCCAAATTAGTAAATTTGGGAATATACTGGCGATTTATAATTTTGGTAGACTGTCTAAAATTGATGTATTTCCCCCTCTATCATTTATTCTCACCTCAGAATAATGTCATTGATGAGATCTGTCACGAAAGTGAGGAATTTTCATTTTTTTTTTCAGGAAAAGAAGTTTTTTCTTCGTTGCTACAATTTGCACTTGTTAAGCGTATGAAAACATGTGCACATCTATTTTTACATTAATTTACATCTTTGAAATTCGAGTTCAAGGAGGTGCGAATTCCCAATAACCGCACTTGGTTTTGTAAACAAAATTTATCTTCTTCTTTTTCAAAAAAAAAAAAAAAAAAAACTTAGAACTTCTGTATGGCTTAAAATAAACAAGGGGGTCCCTTGTATCATGGGAAATAAAACGTGATGTCATTACTGCCATCTGTTAATGAGAAATGGCATTTTGTGTTTGGGTAATGGAGGTGAGAATTTATTGTGCGACGTAATTCCTTATCCTTCTGAAAGGAACTAAAATACGATATTGAAAAATTAATTGCACTTAAACAATTAGTATTTGAGACACTTGTGAAAGAAATAATAAATACTTTTAATTTGAGAATTCACATGCTGTGAAACAAAAATATGTTTAAAAAATTAATTTGAACTTTGACATCTTGAATTGAAATTATGTTTTTCGCTAACACGAGTGTGTGTGTGTATGGAGGCGTGTGTGTTTGTATGTGGGGGGATGTTTGCTTGTGTGTGGGGACAAGTGCATGTGTGTGTAGGCATGTGTGTGTGGGTAGTTGTGTGTATGTGTGTTTGCGTGGGGGTATATGTATGTGTGGGTAGTTGTGTGTATGTGTAGGTGTGTGTGTTTGTGTGGGGGGGGGTATGCGTATGTGTGGGTAGTTGTGTGTATGTGTTTGTATGTAGGTGTATGTGTGCGTGTCTTTGTCTTTGTGTGGAGGTATGTGTATGTGTGGGTAGTTGTGTGTGTGTGTAGGTGTGTGTATGTGTTTATGCGTCTGTATGAATGCGTGTGTATGTTTGTGTGTGTGGGGGTATGTGTATGTGTGGGTAGTTGTGTTTATGTGTTTGTGTGTGTAAGTGTATGTGTGTGTAGGTTTGTGTGTGTAGGTGTATGTGTGTGTAGGTGTATTTGTAAGTGTAGGCAAGTAAGTGACGCAGCCTCGAGACGGCTTTCGCTAGAGGAGCAGCATCGTGAGGCGGCCGACCGACGGTGGTGCTGCAGAGGGAGGCGGGGGGAAACTAAAATCATAGGAATTCAAAACTGTCAAGTGAGAACAATAAGCAATCGTGATTGCTCAATAAAAATTGTCATTACAAAATGTTGGCAGGTTTAAATAGATATATTTATGATGAAATTCAAAAAACATTGTTAAATGAATTGTTCCTGAAAGGTTTTACTGTAAAAGGTGTTTGAGAGAAAAGTTGCGCTTTTTGAAGAATGACCCAAGAATAAAACATTTTTTACAGGATGGGGATTTTAGTACTCATGAGAGAGCCACATGTTAAAAAAGGTTGAAAAACCTTGCTCTAAACTAATAGTGGGCTGTTGAAGACTGATTTTTTTTTTTCATTTAAATTAATATAGTTTTATCAATTATATCGTTTATACGCCGTAGCGTACCAGTTGTGCAATGCTCAATCCATTTGCACGGGTGGGACATTTTTACTCATATATTTGAACTTGATTACCGGAATTTTAAGCTTCAGCTTTTGATTTCAATATAAATTTGAACTTTCTTAATATAATCCGTTCAATACGAAATCACGGCTAAAGCGAACATTTTGTTCGTTAAGTTTGATTTGCTATTTAATTACATTAAAAATTTCACGTGTAACACGTACATTAAATTGTAAGTATCTGCTAAGACGAACACAAATTTCTAACCTTTACTTTTCTGAATATTACTTAAAATGTTCGTGGTTGAATACAGTAATTTTCTTTTTCTTTTAAAGAAATTTTTCATCAATATGAAAGTAGAAGTCTCATTGTGTATCGAGAAGAAAATATTAAATATTTTGTACAGAAAATAAAGCCCGTACATTTGTTTCCCTATGGACATTTCAGTTTACTAGGAGATAAAACTATTCATCTTCCATTGTGGATTGCAACCTTTTCCGCAATTGTCGATTAGCATCTTCCTTTTTCAATATTTTCCAAAAGAAATTCCTTTATACGAAACTAGTGGTACCCGCACAACTTTGCCCCTAATAGAAAAATTGAAAGATCTTTTGGTTTGCCTGTATATTTACAAACAATATGTAGTGAATTTTCTCGCCAATTGGCTTGTAACCAAGTTACGGTTTCACGCTATGATAATTTCGTATCTCGCCAATTGACTTGTGAACATGTTACGCTTCCACGTTATGATAATTTCGTAATTTACTCGTCCATGTTATGATAATTTTGTTCTTAAATTTGGAATAAAAAAAAGGAACCACATCGAATTTTCGAAAAATCGCTTCGAGGTGCACACCTCCATGCTACAAAATAATTCTGTGCCAAATTTCATGAAAATCGTTCGAACGATCTAGGCGCCATGCGCGTCACAGAGATCCTGACAGACAGAGATCCGGACAGAGAGACTTTCAGCTTTATTATTAGCAAAGATAACTGATTTTTTCTGAATGTGCTAATAGTTAGATTACAATATTTCTCATAGTAGTAATGTTTTTTAAACACAGGTAAGCATTCCTTCGTTTTTTCACTATGTCACTCATTCACGGTTGTTACACATAACGGCTAATATGAACAAATTCGTGGATTTTTGACGTTTCGTACTAACCGAGTTCATCTGTATTTGAATATAAGGAAACGTTATGTATCACAACATGGAGGTATATACTTCATTAAAAGAAATTGCACTTGAAAGATTTTAGCGCGTACGTGTTATTGGTGTGGCTGTAGAGCGGCGCCCGTAATACGAAAAAATAATTATTTTTTAAATGCAAGAAAATTTTTCAGAAATGATGAATAATGGTTCCTTATATTTGAAGATTATAAAATTAAAAGCCAAAGTTTGAATTTCAGAGTCTAAAGTGCAAATATATGATTTGCGGTAAGAAAGATTCAATTTAGCATTTAAATGAATAGTTATAATATATTTTTTTTAACTTGTAGAGATGCGCCACTATTGTCACCTGTGAGCGAAGTTATGTTTTTGAGAAGAAAAAAAAAATTTAACCGTTGTTTTTTTCCCTTGAAACAGTTTGTGAAAGCTTTTATTTGCGAACTCTTTTCTTTTAAGAAAAAGTGTAAAATATTCTTTGTGTTAAAATATAAATAAGTTAAGCAATCGAAATAAAGCAAAAATTGTCGAAAGATTACAGCAACTATCTTTCTCAAGGCTAAAGTGGGTTCAATCAAATCTTTGCAACCTTGTGGCAGAGCATTTTCCCGCTCCTGAAGAGAAGCCATAGCCTTGAAATTACTACAGTGGAACCTCGATTTTAAGTATTCTGTCGGACTAGTGATAAAAAACGCGCCAAGCGGGAAATCATAAAATCGTGAGCGGGGGTAAAAATCAAAGCATATTGTATAAAAATTAGCACTATTTCCAATAGACAAATGAAAGAAATCTGTAATCTTTATTTGTTTTTCGTTTTTATACACAATTTTTCTTAAATCACGTCTATATTAGTAATTTCTGGCAAATTGGTTTCTTGGTTTGCACTCACCGTTTTAGAGTTTTTATGCCTAGACAATGAAGATAATAAGACTGCACAACTCAAATAATAATTTGACACATAAAAAAAAGCCTTCTAAAAAAGAGTTTATACGAGTCTTGTAGAGGAAATATTATTTTATACTGTTTTAAGGAAGACGTACTAAGCGGATATTCTGAAAAAAGGATAACGTAAAATACGGAATATTTTAACATTATCAATAAAGGAATTTCCACGGACGAGTAGAAAATGACATCGGAATTGGGATAACGTATGAAACGGGCAATGTAAAATCGGGGTTCCACTGCATTAGAAGTAGTGGTGTGACATCGATATTAATGTTTGATGTAAGATGTTTGAGGGTCAATGTTTTCTATTTAATTCAAAATATCCTTAAAAATGTGAATATGATATTCTCTATAAATATGATTTTCTTTATAAAATGTGACGATGTTCTTTTTTCGTTTTTGTGAGTGCTTTGATTCCTGCAATCAACTTTGAAAAATTTTTACAAATTTTTCTCAGTGATCCGCATTAATTATTAAATTACTTATTTTCAATTTTTATTTTCTTCAGGTGAAAACTCAAAGATCTTACGAAATTATTCCAATTCATTTGTACTGATGTTTCAACTTTTTGCATTTAAAGTGAAAAAGCCATTTATCCCTTTGCATTAGTACTTACCATTATTATTATCAAATTCTCTTTGATAGTTAAATGGTTTTTGTATTTAAAAAATCGATTACTGTGAATTTAGTTCTAGCCTGAAAACATTTTTTAGAATTTATTCTGCAAGAATATAGGTGAAAATTTTCGATGTTTTTTCATTGGTGTCGTAACACTAAATCGAAGCAATTTTTTTTGACGGTTAGTGCTTTATTTGCGTTGATTTCAAAGATTAACAACGTTTCAAAACCTTATTAATAAATAATGTAACACAAACGCCCAGAATTATTCTTAGATTCGGATAAAAACTTTAATTAATTTGGAAATGGTTTCAATAAAATATCAGGTACTGAGAAATACTTTTGTCTTAAAGAGAGCATTGTTCGTTTGATGGTTATTTCTTATTTTTTTATACGATGCAAGTTTGTCGTGACAATATATGTCTGCCCTCACCAAACTGCTGTAAAAATGTAAACATTTCGTTGAACAATAATCAGCTATTCATAAAAGTCTGTGCGAGACTCAAAAACGCGAAATCATTAACGGCAGGAAATGAATAGTGCGATGAAATGACGTCATTCAATAAGAACTACTAAATCTCTGCTAGTTGTGAAAATGATTGCTCAAGAAAGAAATCATTTCTTGTATTTGAAGCGTTTAGTATCAAAACCAGCTAGCTTCTTTCATTTGAAAAAAAATTTTCAGGATAGACGAAATATTTTTCACGGTCCGCCTCTTTAATTTTCCCAGTAAATTTTTTTTCGCTTGAATGACTTGTGTTGTACGACGTCATATTTTATTCCTCTTTTTAAATTAACGGTACAGCCTGATTGTTTACAGATAAAAAAAGAGTATAGTTCAAGCTAATTTTGATGCAAGTCGGCCGCATTTATTTATTTATCTGCCGTCTATATTTCAATCAAATGCATGACGTTTCTCACTTTTTATACCGTTAGCCGGCACAATCAAATTTGGGTTGAGCTGGTTTTGATGTAAATCGGCCTTATTTTATGTATTAATGTTTTTTTTTTTTTAACTTTCCGTCCATTTTCCAATAAAATTTAAGCCGTTTCTCTCTTTTTATACTGTGTACTAGCCTGCACAATTAAATTTGGGTTGAGCTGGTTTTAATGTCTTTTATTTATTTATTTATTTATTTTTTGGTCTACATTACAATTAAACACATGACATTTTTCACTTTTTATGCTGTGTATTAACCTGTACAAACAAATTTGGGTTGAACTGGCTTTGATGTAAACCAGCCTTATTTTATTTATTAATACATTTTTTTAACTTTCCGTCTATTTTCGAATCAAATGCATGAGGTTTCTCACTTTGTATGCATGTACTAGCCTGTGCAATAAAAAAAAGGTGAGTGAATTAAGCAATTCATAAAAAATGATTATCAATATAATTATTAAATAATGTAATTAAAAGTAAATAAATTGCGACAAAATTATTCTGTTTCAATAGTTCAACGGAAAAAAAAGGTGATAATAAACTATGCTCTTTGGGAATAAATGCTTTAGTGACAAAAAAAAATGCCTAGAAATTACTTTCAATTGTTTCTTCTTGAACTACTTCAAAGTATTTCCTTCAAAAAGCAAAGCAAAACAAAACCGAAAATTTCCCAGAAGTAAACGGCGATGTTTCTGAACACTAGCATTTAATTCAGTTGCAAAAGTTGTTACACTTACTCAAAGAAATATCTTTTTCAGTTGATCAGTTTATTTGAACATTTGCAGAGATTCTGAATCTTTTAGTTATGTTTCATTTGTGCATCGTATATTTGAAAATACTTCTGTTGTGGATTTTTTTTATGTTTGAGTCACATTTTGATACTGAATTACTGTCTGTAGAAACTGACGCATTAAATGATTGAACTTTTTTGAATAAATTCAATGTGCAAAATTGCGAAGCATATCTTAATTTCAGAAATTAAATGAATATCAATCCCGCATTTAGTAGAACATTTAGCAATGAAGATTTTACAGGCATAGAATAAAATTCTTTCTTAGGTTCTAACGTCAGAAAAAAAAAAAAGCACACACACACACACACACACATTTCGAGTTGATTATTTCTAAGAAAGAACGCATTAAGCCATCATTAAAATAATTATTTTCTGAGAGGATCTCGTTTGATCTCCATGTATGTGGGTGTTGAACCTTTTTTTCTAGTCATCTATAAAGATTCTTGACTCAGATCTCGAAATGTTGCATGAGTAATGACCTGGGATGCCAAACCTTATTCCTCTCCCCCCTCCTCAAACATCTTGAGAGCTTTCAAAAGGGATCTTGTGTTTTTGTGATTTTGTTTGCAATTACTGGGTTTTGTGCTTTATTGATGAAAAAAACACTTTTGTAAAACATTTTCAAGATAAAGTCGCATGTTTCCGCAACCAATTCGCTATTAATTACCCTAAATCAGATCTTTCTACCTTCCAGTATTTTTTAATGTACTTGAACATTCCAACGATCATGTCGGCAATTATTAATAATGTTCACTATGGCCAGATAAAAACACAATTATAAAATTACCTTATGCACTAAAAAGTTCTTTTATTTTCCATTTTCAAGCTTCTAATGAAAAGTGTGATATTTTTGCATCTGTGTTGTGCAAAAGTAATTACTTATTATTTACTTATTTATTTTTTCATTTTCAATTATTATTTCATCTGTAAAGAAGCAAATAAAATTTGGTTATTTTCATTAAATCTGGAATAAAAAATGTTAATACAAAATTTTGCGATATTTTCGAGTGAAAGCTTGATTTTACACTACAGTGTGGGACTCCAAATACGGAATGCTCGGAACCCCCGGGACTTTTCCGGATTTCGGAATTTTCCGCATTTTGGATTATGGCTCATAAAGTAGTGAAAACTCTCCTGTCGTACGGTATTTGTCGTGTTTTTCCTGGTTCAGCTAGTTTTTGCGCCAAATTTCTTTTAACTTTTGATCAATCTGAACTAAAGTGTACTTCATTATGCCAAAGCAAAAGTCAAGGATAATTTGCAGTGTTGTATAGGCTGCGGAGGTTGCTTTTTATTATTATGCTAAATGCCGATCGATACAATAAATAAATCATATTTTTACTGAAATTGGTTTGATACTTTTATTCAAAAGGTTTTGTATTTCATACTGATTAAAGAAAAAAAAAAGAATTATCGCTAACGGAAAGTAAAGTGGATGTTTAAAGTTTGCTGCACAATTACAGCAAAAAGCTAATTTACCCACAACACATGGCATCAAAAAACGATTTTTTTTTGTGAGCTGAACTGAACACACTGTGTTTCCAACAAGTAATTGCAGAACGTTAGCAATTTTGAACTTTTTTAAACTGAATTTTTTTTGAAGGAAAAAAAGTTCCGTATTTTGGGATTCCGAAATTTAGGTATTGTAAAATTTACTGTTCTTACTAATGTTTTTTGAAGAAAAATCTGCGTTTATGTTTCTTTCAACAGGACGATTCCACAGAAAACGGTCATTTTGTTCCGTACGTGACACCTCGTATATTTCATAAAAAATAATACTGCACATGATGATCAACAAATCTGGATGTATATTGATCTCTATTTGGGCTATTCCACATAAAACGGTCATTTTGTCCTGCACATGATGTCTCGAGTATTTCATTAAAAATAACAAAAAAAAAGATCAATGAACATTTTTTTTCTGCTGAACAAGTTACTTACGTATGTGTGATCCCTTATACGCAAAAAATTTCGTCAATACCCTTTAAAATTATTACTTTTTAATGAAATTTATGAACCGTTACGTGCGGGACAAGGAGTTGACTATTTCGTGGAATGGCCCAAAAATGACAGGTATGCATACAGGTTGGAAGAGATTGAGAGAGAGAGAGAGAGAGAGAGAGAGGTCATGTAATAATAATTCATAAAAATTCTGTTATACTATATACTCATGCCCATAACGGGAATTTTATTTCACAATCATTGCCTATTGCGTTTAAAAAATTGTAGAACCGAATTTATATCTAGCTGATTTTATTCGAAGCGTAATTCGCCTCATTTCTTGCACACATTTTCTGGCACAAATTGTCCAGCTATTGTTGTTAACATTACAACCCGCCCACGCAACAGTAGTTGTTCTTTTCGGCAGTAGTTCATCTTCCTTTCTGTGAAACCAAACGGAGTCTTATCATTTTATTATCATTAAAAGAAAAAAAAAATACCAGACATCTCATCCTGGAGAATAAACAAACAAACTTTACGACCTTCTGCGTGTGAAAATAAGTCTTCTGTTTTTTATTCACAAGACGTAATAGATTAAAAGTCATACCATCATTTCTTATTGGTTTATAACGAGGTATGTCACAAAATGTAAAGTAATTATTAATTTATATAGTTAACTTTAAGGTTTATTATGTTAACAATTCAGTCAGGCAGTGCTTTTTAATTTAACTTACAACAGGTTGTTAAAAATAATTTTAATTAATTAAACAATTATTTTCTTTTACGATGGATCGCTTACAAATTTAACGACATTTTAAGTACTAATTTAAATAACTGAAATATTCATTCAACAGATTTTGCTTTTTTTATATCAGCGAAAATTCATTTTTTGATACATAAACGTTGAAATTATTGCATGCTTCTCTCTCTCTTATAGCCTTCCATCTTCAAAATAAATCCTCTTTTCATTGCATAGGTTTCGAAAACATATTAATTTTTAAGCATCATTTCCATGTACAAATACTCCATTCTCATCCTCTCCCGCAGGAGTGCCCTCCCCCCCACCCCCCATTTCAATGGCGCAAATTCCCTTGTCAAAAATTTTCTCAATCCTCTTTCCCCATTTTATTTTCTAGCTCTCTTTTTTATTTATTTATTTTTTTAAATATTTTTCATCTATTTGTTTATTTATTTATTTTTAATTTTTACTATCATTATTATTATTTAATTCAAAACATTATGTGCTACGCCAATGACACACACAAACAAAATAAAAAAATGAAATAAAATATTAACGGATAAAATAAAATAAAATAACTAACTTAAATTAAAAATAAATCAATAAATAAATTTAAATAAATAAATCAATAAATAAATTTAAATAAATAAATAAATAAAATTACCTCCCCTCCCCCCCCCAAAAAAATTGATGGAGCGCACCATAATCCCTCTCTGTGGGCGCCCCTGCTCGCCCGAAAGAGCAAATTGTTCAAGTGTGCTTCTATAAACAAAACTCGCAATATTTACCTATGATTCTCATTTGCCTAGTTTCCTCTGTCCTTTAAAACACCTGAAGTTTTTCCACATAGAAAAAATGTTTACCAGTCAATTTTTATGAGCTCTTTTTCCCCCTCTCATCATCTTCCAGAACATCAATCGCATCTTTTAATAAATCTCTTCAGATGCTATTTCAAATTGTACTTCTGAATCGATTCAGTTTGAGAAAAGCTACTCACGGATGCTTTAACCAAGCAACATAGCTGTCGGATTTTAACCGGACCAAAAAATCAGGCCGACTATTTTAACTGCTTTAAAATTTAAAAAAAAAGCTAGCTTTTTTTAGAAAACGTGTTTTTCTTTCTTTTTTTCTTTCTTTTTTTTTTTTCTTTTTTGTGCGTGTGTGTGTGTGTTTTTATTGTAATTTAACCAAAATGGAAATTTTTTATATCCTTAATACAAATACTACCTGTATTATCAAATTCCACGAAACAATAAAAATTTGGTAGTTATTTAATTGCACTGTACAGTACAAAAATAAAAAAAACGAACCAATTGATCTGCGTAAGGAAATTAGTCTTGTTCAATGAAATTTAAATGACTATAAATAGATTTAATCATACTATTCAAAATATCATATGACGCTGCTGCCGTTTTACCAGTCATTTGGTTCAGACTTTAATTAACAATGCATTAAACTTTTTTTAAAATCACCAAAACTGTTTCTCATTTTTTAAGACATTAGCCACCTTATTAAAACATATGGGAAGGGAAGGGGGAGCAAATGAAAATTTTGTCAAAGCATTCAAAAATAAACATTTTTTGTTCAGATAACTGTCGTTATTCGGAGTGTTCACTATTTAGAGTGAATTATATGGAATGACCAAAATTAAGAGACTGAAATTCACAAAATTGACCGCTATTTAGGAGTGTCCGTTCAAGGAGGTATTAATAAATTTCTCTCTTAGACAGCAAGTGTTTAAAATTTAACATTGTTTGAGTGACCTTTTTTGAAAACAACTTTGTTTTTTGTTCTGACAGTAAACAATGTATGCATAAAATCTAACTTGACAATTTGAAATTTCTGTAGTGTAAGCAACTACAGGATAAACATTTCCAATTAAATCTACCCTTAAATATTAGCGGAGATTAAAAAAATGTTTTTTTTCCTGTTGTATTTTTTTTCCTGTTTTTTTTCCTGTTGTATGTAAGAGTTTGTATTTTCGTTTTTCGCTAAAACATTTTATTGAGTTCTGTTATTCAAAACAGATTTTCTGCAACTTTTCTAGAAGCGTCAAAAAATAAAATAGCACTTAACGCAAAAAACCTGCGCTGCATTCTAGAATCGTGACACTAAAAGAAAAAAACTTCCGAAATCTTAATTGTGATTATAAAAAACTACAGTTAGAATTATTTGTAAAAATATTTTTGATATGATTTCAATGGAAACAATTTTCCTAGCTAGCTCCACCCAGTAGCGTATCTACGGGGCCTGGCGCCCCTGGCGAAATTAAGAAATTGCGCCCCCCCCCTGTAGGGACTAATTGATTCGACGAATTAGGAAACAGTATTGCAACTTAAATATTTTTTTTTTTTTTTTGAATAGTTTTCACTGATGGCATATGTTCCTCCACAGTAGATGTAATGTATGTATGTGTGTGCCTGCTCGAATTTTATCATTCGGTGAAATTGGGATTTTCATTCAGCGAATTGAGAATTTTCCCCTTCCCAAAAATTTTAGTTCTTACCCCACCATTTTACTGACAATTTCTTTTCTTTTTGTTTAAGCTTCGGCTTAATCTTTGTCCAATTGAATTCTTTCTTTCTGGGTTCGTACCTAAGAGAAATCTCTTGGCCTTTGCTTGCATTCCTATTGGTTCCTGATCGGTTTATAACTTTGTCATTGGTGTTTGGCTAATCCGCTGTTTTTATCTTTTAAGCTGCATGCTTATCTGCTCTTGGCTTTTGTCGAATGTCTTTTCATCCATAAGCTCATTATTTTTTGCATTGAAAAAGACGTTCCTTGTAACGCCGAAACACGTTGTCTGTAGTAATCTGCAATTTGTGCTTTTTAACGTTGTTATTTCTTACTTTATGCTTTTAGAGGTTTTTAATTAATTTCTTCGTTAACTAATGTCATCCGAAGACGCAACCTATCTAAGAGCACTCTTTATCACAACTCTCCTTCGAACTTTTTTTTTTATACATCAAACTTATAACCCCCTTCCATTGTGTGTCGAGGGTTAAAAACGCGTCTGATATGTGGTATTTGTTTTGAAAATGTGGGGCGTGCAAAAAGATTGAAGTATGTATCACTGGTTTGTTATTTAAAACTTTGCTGATATATTTTAACGAATTTTTGAGTTTTATAAGTATTTATCATCGTTTTATGCTTTACTGAATAAATAAAAAAGATGAAACTTGCGGAAGCCCTGTCATAGCTGCAGGACACACGAGGTATATGCCGTACCCAGGTTGAAGAGCTCTGACGCAGAAGAGTTGATGAACAATGATACTTTTCTAAACTCATTTTCTTGCCCTCCATGTTATTTAACGAAGCAAGAGACAGTTGACTTTTAATAACGACAATCTTCTAAAGTTTGGATATCAATTACGTTCCGCACAAGATAGAGGGATATAATTTACTCAAGACTTTCACTTCCGCACAACCAGTAGACTTTTTCCTCTTTTTTTACCAGATTAAACCCGAGTTATTTTTGGAAACTTACTTTTTCTATAATGTGTTCTTTATCCACTGGTTGTTCTTTTTTTTTCTCCATTATTTCGCTTCCGCCTTGCTAGAAATAAATAGGTGTTTATTTTGAACGCCAGCTCTTCCTTTGCCACTCCTGTCACTAATTTGGGTCTTCGTAAGAAAGGTTTGGCTGTCATCAGCCAGTAACTTCTCTGTCTTGTCGGAACAGTAGAGAAATATCAAAACTCTTTTGAGCTTTCCGTCTTCATTCTCTTTGTAATCTTTTTTCTTTTCTTGCTCTTTTGCAATAGTTTCTTTTCCTCTTAAACTGCAATTTATGGGTGAGTTTTTCATGAGATGACTTTTTCCCCTATGTCAAAGGTACAATCAATATTTCACATGGCATAAAACAGAAGAAAAACTCCTAAAGAATTGTATAGTTAGTCAATAAGATTGTGAAATAATAAGTACAATAAGATTGTGAAATAATAAGTACAATAAGATTGTGAAATAATAAGTATAAAAATCACTTATGATGAATCACTGCCCAGTTTAGAGTTGCTTGCCATTTAGCGTAACTTTTTCTATTTTATGTCAAAATAGAAACAAATATTTTAATAACAATAGTGTAGATTAGAGTGGTTCGAAAAAATCTATTTTTTTCGGAATCGCTTTTCTTCTCAAAAATTGCAGTTTGATATCCTCAATTTTAGAAAAATAAGAAAACAATTCTGAGTTGACATCTTCAGTTCGCGCATGATGCTGAAAATTTGAAAAAATATGTTAAAAATCAAATTTTTCAAAAATTTAAAAATCTTTTTTTTTCTAATTTTTATTGTTCAACAACATAATTTCGCCGTACATAGCGTAGTTTGAATTTAAAAAATGTTTTACAGCTTTTATTTTAGATCTTTAATTCGCGCATACGCGTTTGAATTTGGCTAAAATCGCCTAAAATTTGAAATTTATGTATGCGCGACTAAATCTCTTATGTAAAACTATGAAATATTTTTTAGGTTCAAACTACGCTATATACTGCTAATTTATGGTTGTTGCAGTGTTGCACTGTAAAAATTAGGAAATTTTTTTTATATTTCTGAAAAATTCAAATTTTAACATATTTTTTCAAACTTTCAGCCTTATGCGTGAAATGAAGATGTCAACACAAATATTTTCTTTCTTCAATTTTTTCCCAACTGAGGATATGAAACTACAACTTTTGAGATATATTCCAAAATGAAAAAATCTATTTTTTCGAACCACTCAAGTGTAGATACATTAGAACAAAACTCTGACATGTTCCTAAATTCAAGTAAGGTTTCCAAGAACAAAACCCGGGAGTATTATGTGCTACAAAATGAAAGTATATTGATTCATGTAAATGATGCTTAAAAGGCAATCACAAACTTGCAATACCTGAGCAGTTCAACCGGAATAAAGTGCCAAAATGAAAGAAATTCCTATCTATTTAAGCCTGGAAGTTTGGTACCATGGATTGCAAATGCTACGAGAACTGTGATTTAACTTAATATCCAAAATTAGACCCCGAATACCATTCTTGTTACATTGAAAAAAGTTCATCAAGTTAAATATGTAACAAGAAATTCAATAATGAATAGTTACGAAATTGTCAGATTTTTTCTGTTTTAGGTGAAGTACGGAAACGCATCTTTGTTTTAGCAAAACAAAACTACAAAGGAATCCATTCGTCAAATTTTTAAAAGAACGAACTATTTAATATACAAAGCATTGTGTAAAAAATGTACAATTTTCACTTATGGCAAAAACAGGTCTTCACGTTGCTGTTTTCGTAAACAAGGCAAAATTTTTTAATTTTTTTTTTTCAATACTAGAAAAATAATATTTTGCAATCCTTCTCAATTTGTAAATTTTCTAAAAATAAACCCTTGTTCGCAGCCGATAGAGAGGTCTAGAGGTTAGATGCTGGTCTCTTAGGCCCAAAGGTGCAGGTTCGAACCCTGCTCCAGTCAGTGAAGCAGGGTTTTTAAAATGAAGAAAATCTATAGCGTCCAATTTGTATGATTATGTGACAAGTAAAAGATCCCTAAAGTACTTGTTTGACTTGGAGTTCTCTTGGCAAAATTCACATCCCAGTGCAGTTTCGCAACGGTTACAACACATATGTCTCTATCTGTTTAAGAAACTGGGCGTTAAAATTCTCGTGGTAATGGCATCCGCTAATAGTGGTGCTACATGAAAAACTGGAAGCTATATCGGGGGATCACACTAAGTCTTTATAAGTTATTACCCATAACGCAGCCCCATCAGAAAGAATGGACCTTAGAGCAAGAATATAAATATAGGGAGCCAGTCCAACCATTGGCTTATCAAAAGTTAAGGCTACGACTTCAAGTCACGTGATTCAACGACGAATGGCTGACACGTTTTGCGTGAAACTAGCGAAAGAAACCTGATTTCTTCCAATGCTTTGCTTTAAAATCTATCACATGACTTGGGGTCCTTAGATCTCGGAAGAAAATCTTCACTCGCTCCATTTTATCTCTTCTCAATGGAAAAGACCCTTGTCCGTAGTCTGATGTGATTAAGAAGTAGAAAGGTGCTATAGTCCGTTTTCCACGAGAAGGCACTTGACTCCGCCTTCATCACGTGATATACGATGATTCTATTTCGCTGTTTATGGCAGAAGGTATATTCGGATCATAGCATTTTGTTGTAAAAACAGCAGTTTTTAAAATATAAAAATAACAAAAATGGCTTCTGACAAGTGAAGCAAGTGATGTAAAAGACACTAAGACTTTTATGCACATTAAAATGCACGCCCAAGTTAAGGCTGTCTGGTTGTCTCATTTAGAAGCGCGTGGATTGCTTACCGATCACCCCCGCGTAAAATGGAACTCTGCGTTCGAGGAGGCGGGGCGAAGTGCTTTTTCGTGAAAAACGGACAATACTTCCAACAAATTGTTATCTAAACTTGCATAAATCTACCAAAATCTATTTTTAAACAAAAAGAAATATAATGTTTGGATATTTTTTTTTACCGTAGCAAAAGGAGCAATAGTGTCATGGTCTTTGAAATGTTGACCCATAAATAAAAGATGGATAAAATAAATTCAAATTTTGATTTTCTTTTTTTTTATATATATATTGAAACTTGTTTATCAGTAAGAGCAAACATAGGTGTTTTGTCTTTTAATAACATTCCTTTAAAATACACGAACTACACACAAAAAAAAAAAAAAAAAAAAAGAAGAAGAAGGGGGAAAAGAAAAAACAATCACGACTTTTGCAATGAATGTTTTCTGTCAAAGCTAAAGAATTTTCTATGGAAGTTAAAATTTAGTTTTCTCTTGAAAAAACAATTGAATACGTACTCGAAAAGTTGCGTAAGCGAAAAACAAATGTTCGATAGTTATACATCATGTTCTGTTGTCATCTTTTTGTTTTTAGGTTTTGAAATGAAAAAAGAAAGGGACTAACTGAAAATAGTATTATTTAAAAAGATAGAGTAAAAGTGATTTAGAACACTAATTAACTGCTGTAATATATCCTTGAAGCAATTAAAATACGTTAAAGGAAGTATTTTTTCGATAATTAAAATAGCTGTAGCTTATGAACATTTTCATCAGCTTTAATTGTCTTGTTACTGCTTCAGATCGAAAAGATTGTTTAAACGTTTCCTGGTTATTTTCTTTATAATTGAAAAATCCGGTTTAAGTAATTATCTCTTGGAAGTTTTAAGTGACCTACAGATATCGCTTCGTTCGAATCTTAAAAATAAATTGTTTGGTGAAACCAATTATATCATCAAGCTGCAATACATCTCATGGCCATTGAAAGAGTAGAATCTTGAATTTAACTTTCATTCGGCATAATTCATTTAGGGGCTGTTCATAAAAGATATCACACTTTTGTTCGACAAATTTGACTGCGCCCCCCCCCCCCTCCTTTGTCACAGTGTGTTACACTTCACTCCCCCCGCTCCCCCATCCCTTGTTACATGTCACGCTATGTTTCCGAAATTTATTTTTGTAAAAAAAATTTTTTTTTTCAATTACCTACTCCCCCCTCCTCCCTCCATGTCACAAACTTGCGAACATCTTCCCCCCTCAAAGCATGATATCATTTGTAGACGATAATTTAACTCATAAAAAACGCAGTTGTTAAGAAGTGCTGCGTAAAATGAAATGCTCTATATTTGGGGGGTTGCAAATTCTTTGAGCAGTCCCTTCATCGGACTTCTTATTGAGAAATTACGCGATTTTTATGTAATTTACAAATTTTTTAGTGATTTTTTTTTCGAAAATAGAGTTTAAAACCTTCTCTATATGAATATTGAAGTACAAACTGTTTAAAAAAAATGGAGCCGCCCGTAATCCCTCTATACTTGCTTTAGTTATTTTGGGAAATTTCAATTATTGAGTGTTCTTGGTGCGATTTAAAATGTTACCGAATTTGCGGTAATCGCTTTGGGATACCTTGGATAATTCTCCCCCTCCCCTACTTTGTAAAACTGCCTGCTACTATTTTTTGTCATAGAGACATTGTCGCCAAATACTAAACTCTTTTGGTGACCATAAAATGATGCTAAACATTTTCATTCTAAATGTTTCTGAAATAAGTATTAAAATTGGTTTATTCACAGCTTCGCAAACTTTTAAAATTTCCTACCCCCTTTAATATATCAAAAGGTTTGATTGAAACTGAAAAACATGGGGGAGGGGGGGGGGGGGGTTCGTGTCGGCACACTGCAAAATTTGGCGATTGTTTGAATTTGTGCAAAAAGACAAATTATTGGAAGTTTTTGTGCTGCTTATGGATTTGCCTAATCTAATTGGCAGATTATTTTACATTTTAACAAAAGTTTTAAAGAATCTCTTAATTACAATATTTTGGCCACATGGTGAAAATTGAGAAACGTAGCCTTTAGCTTCAAAAACAGCCACAGTTGAAAAAAGTCCCAAATGCCGCAGCTATTGAAATCTTTCCGCTACAAAAGTTTGGCGAGATTTCTGCTGGTCGATTGGATAATGAGTAAGTGTCCAATCAGTACAAATAAATTAAAAAAAAAAAAACATTAATAGCATTAAAGTTCCATTAAAATGGAAAATAATCAACCGAATCCATTTATAAAAATATTCAACAATACAACAATTCTAGCTATCGACAGAGAGTTGAGATGATACACTAAATACTGAATTGTGTTGATGAAACCCTTCGAACAGGAACTAAAAAGTTTATAACTTGTTTTTTATTCTACTTAAAAATTTCGAACGAATGCAATCTTCAGCATAAAAATCAGAGCTTTCGATGCTCATATAATGTTGATATGTGTGCAAGCATTTTTTCACCCCCATATTTGAGAAGTTATGTGAAAATTGTGTTTTTACGCCCCTCCCCCTATGAGGGTTTTTCTATCTAACTAACTGGACGAAAACTACTCTATGTGTTATTGTGAAAGAGCAACAAATATCCAAACAACAAACTTTCGCATATAAAGATAGAACAGTTTTGAGTTCGCCATGGCAATTGCGAATATGCTCGAATGTGAATAAATTTGTGTTATATTCACAATAATAAACTAAATATTTCGGGTGAAGGGGTGGTGGGGGGGGGCAATTGCAGCATTTTTTAAAAAACTATTTCGGGTTTTTTATTTTATTATTTATTTATTGTTTATTTATTTATTTATTTATTTTTTATTTATTTATTTATTTATTTTTTATTTATTTATTTATTTATTTATTGTATTTTCATTTTAATTATGTTTTAGCACAAAGCATTTATGAAAATTTTCACTTATTCTTGAAGAAGTTTTAATTTTTTTACCTCATTTCTTTCAAAACTTTTGCATTCTTCAAACAATGAAAATGCATAAAAGATTTCTATACATTTGAATTGAATAATATTTCTGAAAACAACAAGCGCATGATTGAGGATTTACGAAAAAAAATCTTCGTGAAGACGTATATGATCAACAACTTCCTTTGTCCACCGACAAACATTTATTTATGATGCATTAACAGATGTTATTCACCTCACGATCTAAGAATTATATTGTCTTCACTTTCGTTAAGTCTCGATTCTGCGTATCACTTCATAACAAAATATTTGTGGTAGAAACAGAGCTAGAAACGAAAAAAAAAAAAAAAGATGTCCCGTTACCCTTGAAATTTGCTAATCTGACAAATTTCGGATTAGCAAATTTCAAGGGCAAAGGACATTTATTGAATTCAAAACTTTTCTTGAACCTAATTTTTTTTCTGTTTGGTGGACAGGAAAGTAACGTCTTTTCTTTTCTTTTTTTTTAGAGAAATAAAATTTCAGAAAATTTTAGGTTTTGATCAGTAATGAAATTACTTTCATCAAGAACCTTTTGCCATTTACTGCTCAAAGTTTCATACCCCAATCGGAAAAATCCAACTGATTACGGAGCAAAATATCTGGAGATAGCAGTTTAAATTTCTGCAAAATTTTTAAGTTTTTTTTTTTTTTTTTTTTTTTTTTTTTTTTGTCATACAGCGTGATAAATCATGGGAAATTAGAAAGTGCGAAGGCAAAGTAAAATAGTTCATTTTCTTTATTTATTAACTCACGTATTCTTTCAGCAATTCGTTTGCATTCTTTCATTTATTAATTCACTTATTTGTTTTTTCATTCACTTATTTTCTTATTCATTCACTACAGTCGAACTTGCATGTAAAGATCACGATGAGACCAAGATATTTGCTCTTTATAATCGAGTGCTCGTAAAAAATGAGAGGAAAATAATAAAACTTCGCACATACTTGATTTGTTTTTCTTTCATATTTCTGTACATTACTGAAGAATTTGTTTAATTTGCTTCAAACTGTTTTACTATCTCTTTCCTGCGCTACTGATTTAGGCGGATACTCATAGTATCGTCGCTTTTCTTCGAAAAAGATTTAAAGTGTTCCAGCGTATCAAAAGTCATTGAAAATGTTGAGGGCTGTTTAGCATCAAATTCTTTACATAGAGGAGGGTGGTAGAAAGCTGGTAGATCGCCCAAAGCGGGTATGCATTCGTATGCCGCTGCATGGTGTGCAAGCGGCGATGCATACGTGTATGTCGTTTTTACTTGAATACCCCCGAGTTTCAATCAGTCCCAGCGAAGCAGAGGTGAAGCGGCATGGCGTAACCAGGATTAAAAATTTTAAAAAATAATGCATTTCTAAAAAAGAAAAACTGGAGGTATGTAACTTGTGACTAGTCGAAGACAAGCTTTTTTTTTCATTAATTGTCAATAATATTACGTTGTTCTGACACCATCCGCCTAAAAACTTCGATGGTCACTCTGTTTGTTTGCTTTTTAGTTTAAGATTCTAATTATTGAAATAAAAAATATGCTTTCGGGTAAAGCAGGTAGTGCAAAGCGGGTATCTCGGCTTTTTTTTTTTTTTTTTTGGCAAATGTACTTACTGACTTAGATTTTCTATTTAAATAGAAAGATAAGTATAACTTTAAAAAATTATTTTATGATGTCAATTAGCTATTGATACTTACTTATCCAATTTAAATTGAAAATCTTTTTTTTTTTTTTTTTTTTTTTTTGAGCAATCACGATTGCTTATTGTTCTCATTTGACTGTTTTTGATGTTGCGCTGATTTTATTTTCCCGCCAGCACCCTCTGCCAGCACCACCGTCGACCGGTCGCCTCACGGTGCTGCTCCTCTTGCGAAAACAGTGTCCAGGTTGCGTCCATATCCCACACACACACACGCATACATACACACACCTACACACACTCACACCTACACATACACACACTCATGCCTGCACACAGACACAAACACACATGCCTACATACACACAAACACGAACGCCTACACACACACACACGAACGCCTACACACACACACACGAACGCCCACACGCACACAACACTCACTCACACATGCATACATACACTCACACACACACGCACCCACACACATGCGCCTACACAAACACACACACACACACACACATATGCGCCTACACAAACACACACGCGCATACACACGCTCGTGATTGCGAAAAACATAATTTGAATTCAAGATGCCGAAAATTCAAATTAATATAATTTTTTTTTTTTTAATTTTTATGTCAGTTTACTAGTCAATTGATTTAATCATCTGTTACTTCATATTTGACTGACAAATGTACCAAATCACAACTAGTTAAGCTTACCCGCTTTACCCGAACGACATACCCGCTTTAGTCCCACTGGTAGGGCAAAGTGGGTTTTTTAAGTATTTGTAATATTTGATAATGAATAAATAAATGGTTTGAAACAATGCAAGAATCACTTTTATTTTAAAGTTCACGATCCCTGCGAGGAAATAAAACCAAAATTTTTTCGATAAAAAGCCAAAAACTAGTTTTCGATCGTTTTTCGTTAACCAACCCGATTTGGGCCGCCCTCCACTACTGGTCGTCTCTCTCACTGTCGTTTTCATTTTTTTTTTTTTTTTTCATCTTTATTAGCTTGAATTTAAGCTACAATATCATCGGAAATGATAATATTAATTTCTACAAATATATAATTTTCAAAACCTTCTCTACTCCATTAATAATAAAAGGGCCGTCATCACTTGATTTACGACTCATGTCATCACTAAATTTCGGTTGACTTTAGAGTATTTAAAGAATTTTACCAAGGATCAGCTGGGCTGGAAGTCAGTAGAAATGTTATGACAGCCAAAAATACTGCTCGCTTTTAAGCGGGATTTGCTCGTTGAAAGCGAATCATACTCTCGTAGATTTAACATAGTACCAACCAAATATTTCCGACTTTCTCGCTAAATCTAGGTTATCGTTAAATCGGGGCTTGATATAAAAAAACGAGTTTAACTTCATTTTACTCAATCATTTATTTTTTCTCACATAATTGTTTATTTATTTAATGATTTAGTAGGGGAGGGTGGCCCAAAGCGGGTAGGCCGCCCAAAGTGGGTAGGCCTTCGTATGTCCCCCCCCCCCCATGGTATGTATGCGTACGTATGTCATATTTACATGAACTCCCCCGAGTTTTAACCTGTCCCAGCGAAGCAACAGTAAAGTGGCATGGCGCAATCAGGCTTAAAGTTTAAAAAATGATACATTTCTTTTAAAAAAATGAAGTTTTGTAACTTGTGATTAGTCGAAGACCAGTTTATTTTTTTTATTGTTAATAATATTACGTTATTCTGACACGATCCACCTATAAACTACGATAGTCGATTCGTTTGTTTCTTTTTTAAATTTAAGGTTATACGTATTGAAATAAAAAACGGGCCTTCGGGCAAAGCGGATATAGGATTTAATCATATATTTATTTATAATTTTTTGACTTCGGTGCTGACTTAGATTTTCTATTTCAAGGAATAAGTATAACTTTAAAAAAGCTATGTTTTTGGATGGCAATTTATTAGAATATTATTTCAATCAGTTGTTTCCTTATATCTTATAAACAAATGCGCTGACTTTTAATTGGATAATTACAACTTATAATTATATATATATGTATATATATATATATATATATATTATGGAAGGTATCTAGTAAATTATTTTAATCATTTATAACTTCATATTTGATTGTCAAATGTACCAAATCATAATTAGTTAAGCTTATCCGCTTAGGGTTCCCTGGTAGGGCAAAGCGGATTTTTCAAATGTTTGTAAAATTGATAATAAATAAATATTTTTTTGAAATAATGCAAAAACCACTTTTTATTTTGAAGTTCATGAACTTTGCTAGGAAATGAAACCGAAATTGTTGCGATAAAAATCCAAAAACTAATATTTTCAAGCGTTTTTCGAAAACCTACCCGCTTTGGGCCACACTATTTTGTCTTTCACTTTGCTCTATATATGAAGAGAAAAAAAATTAATTCCACTTTCTTTCTTTTTTTTATGAGGTACAAAATATGTGCTATAATTTTCAAAACAAAATTCCAATTTGTTCATTTTGAAAAAGGTAGGATTATAACTATTTCTCTTTGGGCCCACATTCCCTATTTCCCGAATTCAATATTTCGTCGAGACAGAATTTGTAAACAAATTACTGAGGCTGAAAATAAGGTTTTAAATATCAAAAGCATATTATGTTTAAATGTGGGATCAAAAATGCCGCTTTATCTGCTGTGAATTAAATGAAACGCATTTCATATGTATTAATTTAAATGTCTTTGAGAAATTAATGAATTGGCAGTTCGAAGGATCATTGTGTCTGTAGTGAAGGAGGATCTTTAGCGTTTATAAATATGCAGAAAGTGCTCTTCGCTGGCCCGAAGATTGGAAGTTGCCGTCGAGTAATGTTTTATTTAAAGATGCCAGTATGGGAAAAATAAATAATTTAGCTGGTCAATTTTTGTTTAATTCTTTTTCACTGCTACAAATTCTAAAGCACTAAAAAATATTTAAAAAATGAGGTGCTAAGCATAGTGTTATAGCATTTCTTTATGACAAAAATTGTTTAAACTTAAGAAAAAAATGAAAGGTAATTCCCCCCCCCCTCCCATTCCTCATAAAAAAGGAGGGATACCTGTGGAATAGACGATAAAAATTTAAATTGTTAGGGCAAGATGCTGTTACATTGCTATTTAAAACAGAACAAAAACTATCTTGTTTCTCCAAATCGTAGAGAAGAAAGACAGAAATATAGTATACGCTCTATGCATTACGAACATCTGTAAGTTTAAACTAACAGAACTGTTTAATAAGTTAATATCAAATAAATTCAATTTTAACAAATAAATTTCATAAAAATTTAAGAATAACGAATAAATTTAGTACCACACTTATAAGTGTAAGTTTAAGAAGATGACCTTAAAAAACAATCACATTTCAAAACTTGGTGTACAAATATCCTACGCAACAAACCCAACGCTAAATGCGATTCCAACTCAAAATTCCAGTAGAAATGTTCTTATATATATCTATAGATATTTAAATTTTTTAGTGGTTTTTATAATGGTGTGTTTTTACAAGTAGCATAATTTAGAAATATCATTTTAAGAATTAATGTAAGTTTTTTTCTTGATTCACAATATGTAAAGCTAATGTTAGGAAACTTTTTTTTTCTAAGTTGGATTTGGTTAAATAAATATGTATTTTGTTATGTTAGAATAAATAAAAGTTCTACTTTTGCTTATTTTTCTGTTTTTTAATGAATTTTAAGAAATGAAGCACCAAAAATATCACATCAGTAGGGGAATGTGGGACAAAAATGAAATCGTTAAGAAAAATTTCTTTTTTCAAAATGAACAAGTTGAAAATTAGTTCCGAAAATTACGGTACGTAAAGAAATAGCAATATATTTTGTAATAAAACTTTCATTGAAATATTTTTTATAGCAGTAAATTTGTGTCACCAAAAAAGAAGGTAGAGAATTTTCACTGCTTTTTTTTATGGGGCAAAATGAAAAAGAAAATATTTTTCGAATGAAATATTTTCTACTCGATTATTAAAGATATTTTTGATTAAACAAATGAGTAAATAAAAGAATGAATGAATGATTGAATGAAAAGGAAATTAAACAACTAAAAAAAGTTAAAACAAAAAGTTAATAAATGAGAAAAAATAAGTCAATTAATAAAATAGTGAATAAATAAGAAAATTAGTGAATGAATGAATAAATAAGAAAAGAAAATTAGTGAATGAATGAATAAATAAGAGAATTATTAAATGAAAGAATGTAAATGAAAGAATGTAAATGAAATAATTAATAAATGAATGCTTAAGTTATTTTATAAAAGATTAAATAAGTAAATGAAATGAACTATTTCACTTTGCCAAAGCATTTAAAATGCATATAAGTTTAGTATTAAACAAATAAACACTGCACTGAATATTAGTATGTCTCAATTGATGTTTAAAATGTTAATAACAAGAACTTAATCATTTAACAACAGCAAAAATTATTTTTGTCTTACAAAATAACATTAAAATATGAGCATCAATTGTTGAAAAGGGCTTGTATTATCATGTTCTTTGATTTACAGAGGTAATTTTTTCTTGACTGGAATCGACTACAAGTGTTGCTACATAGTTATATTATTACTAGATAAGTGGCACTAAAAGCAGATTAAATATTTCACCATTTCACTTTGCCCCACTCTTTCACTTGGCCCCACATTCCCCGACTAATAATTTCCCCTTAACTTCAAAACATAATAGAAGCTTTTTTTTAATCTCTCTTTTATATTGTCTGTGTTCATTGGCCTTTTCCTTCTTCTGTTGAATTTTGCGCAGATTATTTTGAAACATTTAAATAATATAAGTTGTTGTCTCTTTAACCAGTTAGATCCTGATTTCCTCAATACTTTTTAATAATATGTTAGTCATCAATGTTCGGCATGTAAGACAGCATTTTTTTTTTTCTACTTGGTTTGAATTTTGCAACATTCATGAATAGAAATCACTTTGATAACTGAATTAGACTTCATTGTCATTTCACGATTTGAAATGTAGATTTATCTTTTTTTTTTTTTATTAGATCCTTTAAAATTTATTCCATGTTTGTTATTGAATGTGTCAAGAACAATAGCTCATTGAGGAAGAAATTGTGGAATAGCGATAATAAGGAGCAAGTTACATGAACTTTTAACGCTGTGGTAAAAAAAAATAAAGAAGCTTAATAATTTCCAAAATGAAATGTGTTGTATGACTCAAAAAGCTGTACTCTATGGATAAAAAATCTATTGCTAAATTTTCAATTAGTTAATTGAAGGGCTCGGGGCAAAAATGCGACAAGCCACAAGGAGTGACATTTCGATAAAAATTTTTGTTTCTCATTACTAAAATTGAAATAAACATGACAATGGAGTATTTCATTCGGAGAAAAACGTATTTGGTTTTAGTATTGCAGAATATAAAATGCATAAAACCTTTGAAAAATTCTACAATTTTTAATTTTTTTTAATTTGAATATCGATCTGCTGAAATTTCACATCATGAGGCATCTTCGACTCCAACTCCACGGTCCTGGTAGTGGGACCTCCTGCTGGAACTAGATGGCAATCAACTTGAAAGTCTGCGAAAAAAAGCGAAAATGTGTTGCCACATTCTTTTCCCGAGCCGCCCTTCAATTTATTTTTGACAACGAAAAACAAAAGAAAATTAGTAGTGCTTTATTTTTTAATAGAAAGAAAGAAATGTGTAGGCGATTTTATTATTCAAGAAAATTATATAGTTAGGAAAACTTAATTAATTAATGTGTTTATTTATTTTTGAAATTTATTAAAGAAGATTTTATGAAAATTTTTTTATTAACTGCATTGTTTAAAAGGTGCTACTTTTTATTTATTCTTTTATTTACTTTTTACATATCTATTTCATTATATGAAAGAGGCATATTTTGTATTAGAAATCAGCTTTAAATTTCAAAAGGTTACGTTTGACATATTTTTCAGTATTGGACTGTTAAAAGAATATTAATCAGATGCTAGAAAGTCGATGGTAGTATACGGGAAAGCAGGCTCGTTTAGTTCTGTACGGAACTTCTTGTTGCCCTCTAAAATGAACGTAGCTACTTCTTCACACAGAAAAAAACTGAAGAATTATCCAATATCCCTAATTTCTCATTTAAACCAAGCAGAGAAAACTGTATCCATACGATATTAAGGTGGATAGAACTGCGTAGTAGACAGTACTGCTGAGTCGAAATAAAATGACCGATTCTGACTCCGACTCCGACTCTTGGAGCATTAAACCTTCAACTCCAAACTCTAACTCCAACTCCTTTATCCCAAAATCAGTACGACTCCGACTCTTCGACTTCAACTCCGCGGTCCTGGTAGTGGAACCTCCTGCTGGAACTAGATGGCAATCAACTTGAAAGTCTGCGAAAAAAAGCTTTGTCCCCATTAATTCGAACAGTTTAGTATTTAAAAGCTACTGATAAAGTTTTTTAGGCGGGGACGAATATGTGATTTTTCGTAATATGGATCCTTTCTTCCCCACAAAAATATGCAGTTTTAAGTATTCATATGTATATCTTTCAAACTGTAATCTTTGAGTGCTCGCTCAGCTCTTTTCATTTTAGGCATGACTTGAGCTTATTTCGTCACTAAAGGTGCATTGAACTGTCGATTACACTGTTAAAAATCCAGGAAACTTTTACGGTAAATATTACTGTAAAATGGAGTGTTTACTGTACAGAAGAAACCTACAGTAAATTGTACCGAAAAAAATGAACGATTGCAGCGCCAATTAATACACCACGTGACTTACAGGTGCGAAGCAGATAAAACTTTATTTTTCCTCACTTGATGTGTCCTAACTCGTATGCTGGGCAGCAAAGCCGGCTGCCAATCCGATGGTCTCGTGATCGAACCTCTGTTGTTTGCGTTTTTTAATTATCGTTATGTCTACCCTTAAAATTTTGCTGTAAAATAGGATTTTACGGTAAAAGCTTTTGGCAACATGTATGCCAGTAACTTTTACCGTAAATTTTCAGGATTTTTTTAAGTTTATGTTATGTGTTGCGTTTTGTTTGAGCACAGAGTCAACTCTCAAGCCGCTAGGGGCCTTAGTTTAATTCGAACAGCCATTTAGATGCATCTACTGTGTAAGTAAAAGCCGAGTTTGCGCAATAATGTATTTTTTTAAACCGTGTTTTGTGTTTTTATAATGTATTTCTGTAATTTTCTCTTATGCAGTTTTGCATTTCATTCTCTTGAATTCAAAACACATTTTTTGCTGTGTACTACAGGTTGTTTATGTACCTTGCCTTCATTTATAGGTGTTTTTGTTTGATCCGTATTTCCATTAATTCGGACGACCTGAATCCCCTATTAGTCCGGATTAAGGGGTTCTACTGCATTTCTAATTCCTATTGCCTTTGTTACAGACTACAATCAGTGTGATGGCGGGTGAGACGAAGGCGGACGTAAATGCCGCCAAGATTCCGATGATCGGCGCCACAGTTAACAGGCTCGCAGAAGTCGGTTGCTGGCAAAAGGTTAGTAGATCTTGATCGTGTAGAAAAAAACTCAATAAATTCTAGCTACTAAGTTTCCCGAAGTTCAAACTCAATAAATCTAGTAAAAGGAAAATTCAAAGACAAAAATAACGTTAGCTACGTAGAATTCGACTAATATTAGCGAATATTGTGGGGATTTAAGGGCAGTTAACTTAATCACTTCCACGTGGCTTCAAATATGACATCACTTGCACCTTGGCTTGGAAAGATAAACATACATTAAAAAAAATATCATTGGAGAAAACCAAGGATTTGCTCAATAATAGTTATTAGTGATTTAGTCTCAAATATTTGGTCTCAAAAGCATGATAATGTGATGTTTATTGGTTACTTTTTGTTGTCTGAATTGGTAATGCGTGCTTAAAATTCGAAATTTTTTTCTTCTAAACTTTGAAATTTCAAGGATTACTCACTATTGATTATATTGTTTTTACGCCCTAAAGCGCCAGTTATGTTAGCTAATTTTGCGTGTTCTGTGGCAAGAAAGAGCATTAAATGTAGATTTAAAAACAATAGTTAGTACGTTTTTCCAAAATTTTGAGTTGCGTCGCTTTCCTTGTCGGGGTGCGATCTAACCCTGCATTTAAAACTACACTAATTGGAGCATCATTATAATTGTTCCTCGAGGTTTTGACTCGTATCTTACAGAGTCATTAAACTAGAGACTTGACCTATTTTTCAAAATCACTCAGAATGTTTAAAACCGTTTAGTTGAGCAAGTTGATTAGATCCTATGGGTTTCTAACTTGAATTTAAAACTACATCACATGAGGTACATTTACAACTGTTGCTTAACACATTGACTACTAGGGACGAGATAACTCGTCTTCCAGAATTATGCTGTATGCGCTAGAGACGAGATAACTCGTCCTCCAGCCAACACGTTGCTATATTTTTTCAGCGGATTCCATTGGCTTTCCTGGCTGTTCTTCCGCGCATAGACAAACATTTAGACAAGGTTCAAAAAGAGAACACAAGATGGCCACTACTGCGTTTGCTGTGAAAACATTTTCTGATGCAAGCAGGCGTCCACGCGATCAAACGAGATAGCTCGCGAGCTTTTTGTGCTGTAGTCTGTGTGTAAATAAAAACGTAAAATGAGCAAACGTAAGTATATGTCACTCGAAGATGTAGTGAAATATGTTACTTTATCGGATGATGAACTAGTTGACGATGATGACATTGACAGGGGTCGCGTTATCATGCAAAACATGTACGTCCAAACCTACCTTATGTGTTGTCCCTTGCTTTGAAAAATATCACAGTGTGGAAAATTTCTAGGAAAAAATATATAGAATTTGTTTTGTATGCTGTATTATCCATGAAAAAGTCCAATAAAACTGTTTTCCTTCAAATTGCTTCAAATAATTAGCTGAGCGCAGGGAGTCCATACATAGGCTGTCGAAGACGCAGTCAATGTGTTAAAATTACGCTTGAATATACACATAACATCTACTGAGAAGGAGCATTGGGCATAATTGAAAACAATTCTAAAAAAGAAAAGAAAAAAATTACAATGCTGCCTCCTATTTGTCGAACCAATTAATCAAAATGTTCCAAAAAAAAAAAAAAAAAAATTCTAGGGTGACTTTCCATATGGGCGACTCGAGGGGGGAGGGGCAATTTCTGTAGTTCGCCAGGTAGACAACATAGTTACGCTACTGCTTCCATGCCAGCAGGACATGCTCCATATGACATTACTCCCTCCAGACCCAACCTGAAATCTCAAAGGTTTCTAATTCATTGGCCAGTGAGCGTATAATGGACGTTAAACCGTACGACATGAGTGTATTTCATTCCAAGACTGCTACACGGAACAGCAGCTGGATTTTTTATAGATTCCAGAATGTAATATTTTTTCAACTTTTCTTTATCAGACGCTAGCATGGATGAAGATCAACTTGCTGCTGATGCTCACTATCCTCGGTGTGCTGGTGGGAATTCTCTTCGGATTCTTGGCGCGCATGGGAAATTACAGCGAAGATGTGGTAGCCCTCGTCTCATTCCCTGGAGAAATCCTGATGCGCATGTTAAAAATGCTCATTCTTCCACTCATCATCTCATCCATGATTTCAGGTAAGTGTATCGAAGTCGAACTGCTTCGTTGACACAGGAGAACAATTTTTAAACAAAATGTCTACCGAGTTAGATGTTAGATTTTTGAATTGTTTAAGAATGAAATGGGCATGCTGATTTTAAAGCTGTAGTTGGTTTTTTCTGCCACATCATCTGGTTCTTTCTTTACACCTTGTGTGAAGGTGTAACATACCACGGTAGAGCGCGTATTACAGGAATACTTGCTGTTCTACAAGTGACTGGTATGAACCTTTTTTAATTGAAATGAAGTGTTATTTTTCCAAAACTTTATTATCATTATTTGTGATAAAGTTTATAATTTGTTGCTGGAATGGTCACTATAAAAGTCAACCAAAAGTAGGTAATATAGAAGGTTCTACTCAGTGTATTTTATGTTTTCAATACACGAAAACGAGTTAAACTCGTAAATAAGTTTGTGAAGATTGTCAGTTTTGTATTATTATCCTCTAAGCCTTTTTAAACATGTTTTTTAATGTGGTTCATCTGTAAGTGTCATGGCGATAATCTGTTGTTAAAAAATAACAAAGTTATAAATTGGTTAATTTTCATGCAATATATTAATTGGTTAATGTATAGTTATAATGTATAATGTATTGGTGTATGTATAGTCAAACTAAGTGGAATATTTCAATTATTTTACCCAATAGTGTACAGATTAAATACCTTATTACATCTAACAATGACTTTAACAGATTTTTTTTTATCACGATGTGCAGTACTATGCAATTTAAAAGTTTATCATGCTATTCGTATTAGAGTTGAACTTTACTCGTAGCTTCAGTACCAATATTTTTCATTATCTCGTAGGTCTGGCACAACTCGACCCCAAGTCTTCCGGTAAAATGGGCGCCCGAGCCCTCGTCTATTATTTCTCCACCACCATTCTAGCAGCCATAGTCGGCATCGTCCTGGTACTCATCATTCATCCAGGAGATCCTTCCATCAAAGAGGAAGTAGGCACTGGCACAGAAGAAAAGAAGGTCTCCACTCTTGATGCCTTCCTAGATCTCATCAGGTAGTATTACGTACCCAAATTTTGCGGACTACTGGATTTCCTGTTAACTACTCCATGATATAAGCCGACTGTAAAACTTAAAAGTTATACATCAGTAAACCTACAGCAAGATTAATTCTACAAAATGATGTTCACTTTTTTCGATAAAAATTTTAATAGTTTCATGTGGCAATTCCTCAAAGTTAACAACTGGGACTTAGAATTTGGCCTGATTGCCAATGGTATGTTCCTTTAAATGATAATGTACTAAAAGGAGCATAATAAATATGAAAATGTCTAAAAACAGTGTTAGAACATCGTACCTTAACACACGTTGAAATTGTGAAAATAAAAAAAATATTTAAAAAAATGTCGAAATGTTACGTCGAGCGGTAACGACAAAAGTGCAATGATATGTACAAGAAAGTTTTTTATTCGTGGTGGATTGATCGGTAAGGCACTTTACTTGTTGGAGAGCCCCAGGTTCGACGCCAGCCGGTTGAAGATCTACCGTGTTTACTAATGGTGACTATAGCACGTTAAATATATCGTAGTGTCAAAGCTTTTTGAGTTCAGATTCCAAATCAATACTTTTCGGAATGTGGGATCAGAGTCTGTTAGACTCGAAAATAGTTTTTTTCAAGACTGATATTGTTAATCTTCGACTCAAAAAGAAGGGGGTTATAAGCTTGATGCGTCGATGTGTGTATCTGTGTGTCCGTCTGTAGCATCGTAGCTAACAGATAAACCAATCTCTTTTTGTTCAAAAGGTGACTTAATCGTGAGTCTTCTTAGCTAAGTTTCACCTTTGTAGAATTTTGATTACAGAAGCTATTAATTAAAAACCTCGAGAACCAGCGTCTTTCGCAATTTTGACAGTGAAAAGTTGCTAATAAAGTTTACTAGTTGTGATTATCTTTCATTTTTCGTGCTTCCCCGTGTTATCTAGGGAAAAATTGACAATTGGCAGTTTTTTTTTTTTTTTTTTTTTTTTTTTTTTTTTTTTTTAAATGTGTTCTCATCTGCGAGGTTCATTTTATTATAAAATCGGCTCTCAGGGTGGGTCTTTTTTTTTTTTTTTTTGTATTTAATCAGAAGTGAGTAGCTAAAACGTTTCTTTTTTAACTTGTTAAATTTTAAACAGGTAGAACCACATTGTCTGTTTGTTTATGTGAATTCTGTATTCATCAGATAATTGACTGAATTAGAATGTGTAAACTTCATTTATATCCAATTTAATCGTTTTTTTTTAAATTTATTTATTTATTTACAAAACACATTTTCTGCAATGTTATAATTATTTTAAATAAATAACCAATCATCGAGATTTTTATATAACAAAAAAAAAGATGGTTCATACTGTAAAATGTTTAAAAAAAAGTTAAAGCTGTTCAAAACTGTTTATAATGATCCATTAAAGATTATTACGTTGTTTTTCGTGGTGTCTATGAATTTCAGATAACATCGGTTGTGAAACTTTTCCAAGATTGAGTATTTGCTATTTTCATTTTCTTCAGCAGGAATAATAACTGATCACGACACGTTATATTCGTTGTTCGTTATTTGTTGCATTGATTTAACGGATGACATTGTTTTTATGCATTTTTTTATAACATTTATATTTATTTTCTTTCAGGAACATGTTTCCCGAAAACTTACTGCAAGCTTGTTTCCAGCAAGTAGAAACAAGTTATTCTAAGGAAAAGCCAAAAATCATAAAATTAGACAACTTCACAGACGTCATCAACGAGACACAATACATTACAAAAAGAACTCTCAGTTACAAGGATGGAACAAACGTTCTTGGTAAGACCTAAATCCATAACAGTTCTTGCACAAATGTATATATTTACAACAAGTTTTAGTTGGGTTAATCCCTCAAAATCCCTTCATCGGAGCTGCAAAGATTTTTAAGTTATAAATTAATTAGGAGTATTATGTGTTTAACGACTAAGTAAAAAAAGAAATTCTGCGGACAGTGCCTTTGACGCTCTTTAGTGTTGAATTTACTACTAACTCATGTTGAACTATAGTCAAGATTTTTTTAATATTTTGTTATGACGTTTGTAGTTTATGTTTTATAATTTGTAAGTTTTAACTTTACTTTATTTTATTTTGCTTACTGTTATGTATGCGTATTTTGTTAATAAATCTTATCTAATCTTACCTTTTTTCGTAATATAAAAATTTAAAAAAAATTCAGTATTCAACATTTACAAACTCCAGACGAGATTATCAGTTTCTCTTGATAAATCCAGATGCACATTAAGAAAAGTTACTGTTAAGAATTTCACAAAGAATACCCAATTTATAAAACGAGTTTTTCTCTATAACTGAAACTATTCTGAAGCTGTCTTCGGAAGGTTTTATGCAACGTAAAAATGGAACTATATGAAAATAGTTCTGATATATCCGCTCTCAAATCTTGTGAACTGCTTGGAGCCTTAACTTGTTTCACTTTGAACTTGTTTCCAACTTCTATTTAAATATTTTGCTGTATGATTTGCAACATGCAGTTGCAGGAAAAGCGATTTACTTTAAGTGAAAGCATATCATGACATTATATTGGGTTGCAATTTATTTGTAGAAAATTTTTATTACGCTACGTCATTCCACCTTCCATGAGGTTTATTGTGCCGATATCTTTAAGTCCAGCCATTTTTGGTACCCATTTACAAGTTACAAATAACTGGCTATATAACATCTTTCTCTCCAACTCCCTAGCTTTTAGCATTATGTCTTTTCTATGCCTTGACTACCACCTTTATTAAAGTTAAATCAATACCTTTGTGCTTGAAAAGTGAAAAAGAAATTAACAATGTTGAATTGCAGTAATCTGCAATTTGTGCAATTTAACGTTGTTATTTCTTTTTCACCACCTTTAATATTTTTTTTTCTAGGATTGATCATCTTCTGCATCGCTTTTGGCATTTTCGCTGGCAACATGGGGCCAGACGGAAGAATCATGGTTCATTTCTTCGTCGTCCTCAATGAGATTGTCATGCGCATTGTTTACCTCATCATGTGGTAAGGATTCCGCTTATTTTTCATTAAATATGTCCTATTTCAACGCTTTTCAGTAAGTTAATTGATAGAACTGATATACGGGGTCAGGCATGGAGCCTTAGGTGAGTTGTGGTGCAGATACGGTGGTGGAAGTGGTACCGATAGATATCATCGCACCACTTAATTGCTACTACTGCAAATGGCACGTATGCATCACGTATCCCCTCCACAACTAACACAGCGCCCTCTCCAAATACAGGCGGTTGATATGCCGGGTCCTGTATATTGGGTATGGGAATAAGTTTCAATCGTTTTCCAAAGGAATCGTATTAGTATTGCTTGCAACGTTTCTAACCTTTCGATACATGGGCAATGTATAGAAAGGTTATGTAGGTATGGGCACAGTTGTTCTTTATAATGATTTGTTCATCACACGATCTTTCATTTTTTATTCGTAGATTGAACTTGTTCATTTAAACGACAAAGTTCATTTAAAAAAGCTACTTGAATTTTTAAAAACTTCATTAAAAGTTATATACATAAATATTACATAAATAATTAATAGTTATAGATTAATTAAATTATAAATAATTTTAAAACCAGAAAAGTAGCAAAACTATCAGGGCCGGATTAAGAGGAGGGCAGGCGAGGCTACTGCACCGGGGCCTCCACAACAAAGGGGCCCCCACAATAAAATTTTTACAAACTATCCTAAGTTTTACGGGTCGAAAATATCGGATATATACATATATATCAAAATATTCGGATATATATCAAAGTATCGGATATTTTCGAAAATATGATGATATTTTCGTACCCGGATTAGGGACCTCCACTCCTTCGTTGCCCCGGGGTATCCACACTTCCAAATCCGGCCCTGAAAACCATACTATAAAAATATTATACTATGAGGCATTATAAAAATGACAAAACATAAATTACTAAGTTACTATAAAAATAATAAAACATAATTCATTAACTTATCGACGTAAACAAGATGGCGACGAAAAGCAAATGATACGGAGTTCTTTATTATCTAAACCAATATTATAAAGAGAGAAGGCAGATTTTTGTGTGTTTATATGTTCGAGGTAATCTCCGGAACCACTGCACCTATTTGAAAAATTCCTTCACTATATGAAAGGTGCTTTCTTACTGACTGACATAGTGTATAATTCGAAAAAAGCCGATAAATAGTTCTTTTTTTATTCCAATTAGGACCAAATTTCACATAAATTCCCTAATATGGGAGTGAAAAATTACTTGCATATATTTATTATATATCGTTGAAAAGGGTAGAATTTTCCGCGTTCTAAATAATTTGTTTCAATGCTCTAACTTAATTACGGCGGGAGTAATTTGCGTTTTTAGCTGGAACTTTTTTAGGCTTAGCTGAAAATTAGGCACTACTTTCTTCATTAAATCTATCAATAAAAAGTGAAGGATTTGTCCCACTGTTTTCTTTTTGACACCATTGGAAAAAGCGACATTTTTTACTCCAGATCTCTCTCGACCTTTGGTCGAACATCTTAGCTTCTATCTTTAAAGGAAAAAAAGTTACAAGCGTTTTTACATCTAGTTTGAAAACAGTCATTTTGATTCAGGTTGTCAACCATTTTATTTTCGCGTTTCCACGGTTACGCTTTTTGAATCCATTGTTTCTTTCCTTATTTTGCATTTAATTTCTTAAACTTATTTTATTTCGTGTTTCCATGGTTACGCTTTTAAAATCCATCTTTCGCATTTTAATTTCTTAAAAGTTGTTTTGAAAGAAAAAAACTTTTGATTTGTTTTTATCCGAGTGAAATGTACGACATTTTCTTCTTTTTTTCTGACGATGATTTTTGAATGTTCCACGGGATGTTTTTTTTTTTTTTTTCGTTAGACAGATGGATTATGATAGCGTGGTTGCTGAGCGAGTATGGCGATAAACAATAGAGTTGCGGAATTCATTTGAAAGATATTATTTGATGTCTTTTTTTGTTTATTTGGCAAAATATTTTAAATTTCAGTAAAAACCGCTTCATTCGCTAAATAGAGTTTTAAAGCAACTGTAAATCTAATTTAGTGATTTGACGAAAAGTTTTAAATTCCAAAGAAACTTTAATAAGTTTTTTTTCTTTTTTTTCTGAAAAAATTGTGTATGCATTTTATACAAAGAAAAATGATCATTTCACATCAGAGGGAGAGGGGCGTCAATTTTTTTATTCAACGGACTTCCATTAAATTTTTAGCACGAGCATCGCTGTGCGGGTACTGCTAGTGAAATATAAAAGCGAAACAACTAAAAATATGCTTACTTGTCTGGTATAACTTAAACACTAATATCAGTAAAAATGAAAGATCGAGCGACCTAATGCAAATGTATTTCCAGTACAATGTTCTAAACGGTTCACCGTTAACAAAAACGAGTGAACGAAGCGTGGCTAGAGTACTGTTAGTGCATCAGTGGAATTTTCCTAATTCCAAACCATTTAAGGCCTTTAATTTTTTAGGAGTTTGTACTGTTCTGTTCACTTTTACTCGTTCGTTCTCGAACGGCACATCACTAGTTGCTACGCTGTGATTCGTGATAGAAACAATATTATTTGGGAACAATCTCTTATTATTCGTTGCCTATTAGAAAATCATTAAAATACAGCTAATTAGATCATCCATATGTTTCTCATTTTTCTTTCCCTCTATTTAGGTATTCTCCTATCGGTATCATGTCGCTGATCGTCGGTAAAATTATGTCCATTGCTGATCTGGCCCTCACTGCTCAGCAGCTTGGAATGTACATGCTGACGGTCATCATCGGATTGCTCATTCACGGCGTTATAACGCTACCGGGGCTCTACTTCTTGATCACACGGAAGAATCCACTCACGTTCTTCCAAGGAATGTTGCAGGCTTGGGTTACAGCTTTGGGGACAGCTTCCAGGTAAGTTGGTTCCAGGAAGCAAAAGATATTTTTTAGTGTTCAAATATTAAGACTAAAATTGTTGTCGAGCCAAAGGATTATACATGGAAAGAGGCTGTTCCAATTATCTCATGAGGTTTGACTTCTATTGGACGATAACTGGTGCAAAATTCGAGGAATAGCGCGATCAGTCATCTTCACTTTCAGTTTAGACACGAGGTTGAAGGAAAGGAAATTTTCTCCAATCTACTGGACCTGTAGTAACTGCTCAATGGTAAACACTCTGAACTTTCGGGCCCACAAATTAAACGAGCACGTACCCCCAAGTGCACTCGATGGGGTGGGGGGAAGGGCTCTATGAGATGACTTCAGTCATCAAACTCGAGATTATCCGAAGCCGAGTTTCTTCTTGAGTAGTTCTTAAGAAAAGTTAAGAAGTTAATATTTTTTAAAAGAACTTTGGCTTCCTCTAATACTTGTACCTTATGCTGCTATTACTGTTACTAATCTCCCAACTGATTTGATGGGGGCCAATTAATCTTCTGATCCTGATGAAGTCTAATACCAAATGAGAAGAAGTATAAATTTCAACCCAGACTAGTCATTAGGCAGATGGTGAACAGATTCTAAAATGATACAAACGAAAATGTATGCGTTTTACTTAGTCTCATGTATGCTAGTTCATCTGCTTCATGTTTTATTTTCAGTGCTGCAACACTACCGATCACGTTCAAGTGCTTGGAGGAGAACAACAAGGTGGACTGCAGGGTGACGCGATTCGTGTTGCCCGTGGGTGCAACGGTCAACATGGACGGAACGGCGCTCTATGAGGCTGTGGCTGCACTCTTCATCGCACAGATGAACGGAATCGTACTTTCTGCTGGAGAAGTCATTGCAGTTAGGTGAGTATTAAGTATGGCGTATCACTAACGGTGTGGCAGAACATTTGTTTACTATTCTGTTAAAATACGAACTGATAATGGATTCATTTCAATAAGACTAAGAAACGCCACACTTCATCTGAAGTAAGAGCACTACCCTAGTAGCACAGATGGTTGGCCCAACGTTGGGACATGTCTGGAACAGTTGGCAAATGATTCGGTAGCAGTATGATTGGGTAGGTTCAAAACAGTTGACAACAGTAACATTGGCCCGACAACGTTTACACGTCGGGGTAAAAATTGAAACCGGCAAAATGTTCGGTCAACTATTAGCCAATAGAACCCCAACTTCAGTTTATGGGGTTGTTAACAACAACAGTGGCCCAGCCCTGTTTTCAGATGGGATAAAGAACAACAAAAATAGCAACAAAATCCCGACCTCAGGCTCTTGCAGAAAAACTTAGTTAATTCATTCTTAACTCGTGTGAGAAAACTCATTTAGTTGTCCTGCTGCAACTTCATATGAGAAAACTCGGTAGGTCCATCGTAATTTGTATGCGACCCGACTCATCCGAAATTTTAGCTCCGAAAAGGAACACATGATACCACTAGTTATATATACCGAAACTGCGTTGAAGAAAACAGGTAACTGCGCTTCCTATTCATTTTAGTCTATTTCAAAATGACAAAATTTCTTTATTCAAATTTAAAACAAGTGCAGTAGAAAATGCAAATGTGCACCAAAAAAGCCTGAGATGACGTATGAGGCAAAGCACCAGTCTGAAAAGTCCGAGGTATATATACTCACGGTCTATCTATTATATTCCCGATAGACAATACTTTTACTTTGTGGTTCACCGCTACAATGTACTATCATTAACCCCGACTAGAACGTGCAATGACTTCTTCCAAGGTCCTACATACAACTTCTCAATGTAATGGAATCGGCCTATCTATCATGAAATGTTCAGTGCATAGATATCACTCAACTTTTTACACGACAAAACTAACACAACAAAGCCACTAACCATCATTAATTTTTTCAATGCTAGCTCTTGCAATTTGAATTTCTACAATATCCATAAGCTAAGCAATCGGCAATTTATTTTATTTGGAAATTCATTTTATTCATGTATTTTCCACCCTTAAGTAGTTCGTTTTACCGCAAGCCATGAATTTTATGACCAAACATTTTACTAAAGTTAGAAAGGCAAAGAGTATTATAGAATCCACTGCAAGTGCAATTATTCTTTGCGTGATTGAAAACTGAGTCGATCAGAAGCCTAAGTAGATAAGCCCTTTTTTCACCGGTTTCATATTTTTGTGATTTCATATGTGATAAAGAACGTTTTTAGTTGTTAAAGCGTAATAAAAACTTGTATAATACAACCACTATATACTTTTCTGATCAAATGAATAATGCTAAAGTCTTAAAAGTTGGTGTAGCAAAATTATCAGTTTTTTTCTTTTAAGTTGTTGGCTTATGAGCGATTCATTTAAAGATTCTTGCTCTAAAAAATACATTTTTTTAGTCTTACAGCCACAGCTGCTAGTATTGGCGCGGCAAGTGTTCCAAGTGCGGGTCTGGTAACTATGCTTCTTGTGCTGACTGCAGTCGGTCTTCCAACGCAAGACATATCCATGATCGTAGCAGTTGATTGGCTACTGTAAGTGCAAATAATCATTCATATTTTGCAATTAATTAATAAAAATGTATCTTATCGTGGGTTGCCAGTACATCTTGATAGATTTTAATTAAATCATCAAAACATGCCAGTTTTTACCGGGTTTCAGCGAGTTGTGTACGCGTACCGTATCGAAGTATTATTTCTCTGGTTGTATATGCAATCAGAGAAATTAGTTCAATAGCTAAATGCAAAAATAAATACTCAACCAAGTCATAGGAAGTAGGTGATATACTGACTCAATTTATTAGTTCAGTGGAAGTACTCACTGCAACAACAATTGACAAACTTTTTACTCTTACTTACTTTTCAATAGACTGCCGCCTGCCTTGTCTAGTGGGCAGAGAAGTCTGACTGCGACAGGAAGGTGTGGGTTCGAATCCCTGCTCGGGCATGGACGTACTTGCTCTCTCCTGTCCTGTCCTTATCCTTTCTTTTTGTGAATGTGTTGTTGTGCTGTGAATGGTTGCCTACCCCTTAAACGGGTCCTTATGGCATGTGTGTACTGTAGAAGTCGGACTTCACACCAAATTACGGTACAGTTGGAAAAGTGAAGCAGCGCACCCCAAATTGCCCGCCTAGCTGGCACACGACAACAACAACATTCAATAGACTAATAGAAATTAATTTCCAACACTCTCTTTCTGGATCCTTTGACGCATCGACATCGCAGGCTGCGAAGCAACTTATACAGCTTTCATGGCTGCACGTGTCCAGGTCGATAATCTTGAACTTTTCGATGCCATTAAAAATTCTGTTTTGAGCTGTTTTCACATCTATTGGCTGCAGGTCTGGAGTGGAGAACCACTTAATAAATTGCACTCCATCCAGCCCACAATGAAAGGTTTCAAGTCAATCGAAGATTACCAAAAGATAGAAGACAATAATTTCTTATAGTCAGTCTTCGCATCGGTCAAACCAGGTTCGCACATTTTTTTTTTTTTTTTTCCATGAACCAACTTAAATATGCCTTACAACAAATATCAATCAGACGATGTTGCATATTCTTTTAATTATCCAAGTTTCAATCTTATTCGTTTTAAAATTTTTGATCACCATCTTTGAAAAATCTAATAGGGGACGCATCCCATCCCAAATTATTTCATTTTCTTCAGGAGGCTATAAGCTTTTCGTCATTGATTTAGTGTTTATACTTAAGTCCTTATCCTAGTCTCGTCTTTGTTTCGTGATGTATGTAGTTCAATATTCATCCTGTTGCTCAAAATTATTTTTCACTTTATTCTTTTTGTTTGTTTTCCAAAATTTAAAATTTTGTGCATGTGTTTATTTTTGCTAAATTTTTCAAAATTCTAGAAGTTTTATGTCCTTTACTCCTTAAGCAATTTTACATTTTCTGCACCTTTTTCCACTTTAAAACAATCGTTTGGCGCGGTATAGCCTATTAAGGCTCTTACGCCGTAAAAACCAATAGAACCAACCAGACAGAATTAAATAGCACAGTAAAACATAAGTTCAAAACTTACTTTTTTTTTACTTTTTTTAACGACATTTTGAAGGTTTAGAAAAAAGTATCTAAGTTCGTGTATGTTTGAAAAACTGACTGTTTTCCAACTTGTTTTATTTTTGGCTTTCTGTGAAGACAAATAACTGACAAATGGCTTTTTTTTTAATTCAGATTCTGGTTCCAAACTCACGAACTTAGAAATAACTATCTCAACTCATCCTACATCTACAATAAAGACAAAAACACTTTTTCATAGGCAATTTTATGCTCTTTAATTTATTAGTCAATGACTTTACTCGCAAGTAAACAGTTTTTTTGATGTGTAAGAAAACTGAAAAAAAAACGCACCTAAAATTCAAGATGGTGGCGCGAGTTCCCCATACTTCCGGCTATATTTTGACACGCAACCTTAACCTTATGTTCAGTAAATTACCGCCCATTAGCCAGGGCTAAAGCAGAAATACGTGAAATACACCGCCAGCTCAGCCATTTCCAGCCGAGGACTGCAGTTTCGTGCTTATTAGCACTCATCAGCCCGGCATAGGAAAGTGACTGAGCTGGAAATGGAAAACCTCTTAAGGAAGCCAAGAGTGCGAAACAAACTGGTAGCTAATATAGAATTAGCAGACCAGACGAGTGACCGAAGCAATGGACTCGAAGATTGAACGCGAGGCATGGTATATTCAGTAAATTACCGCCCATTAGCCAGGGCTAAAGCAGAAATACGTGAAATACACCGCCAACTCAGTCATTGCCAGCCGAGGACTGCAGTTTCGTGCTTATTAGCACTCATCAGCCCGGCATAGGAAAGTGACTGAGCTGGAGATGGAAAACCTCTTAAGGAAGCCAAGAGTGCGAAACAAACTGGTAGCTAATATAGAATTAGCAGTCCAGACGAGTGACCGAAGCAATGGTTCGGTTCAACTCGAAGATTGAACGCGAGGCATGGTATAGTCAGTAAATTACCGCCCATTAGCCAGAGCTAAAGCAGAAATACGTGAAATACACCGCCAGCTCAGTCATTTCCAACCGAGGACTGCAGTTTCGTGCTTATTAGCACTCATCAGTATTTCACGTATTCTGCTTTAGCCCTGGCTAATGGGCGGTAATTTACTGAATATACCATGCATCGCGTTCAATCTTCGAGTTGAACCGAACCATTGCTTCGGTCACTCGTCTGGTCTGCTAATTTTATATTAGCTACCAGTTTGTTTCGTACTCTTGGCTTCCTTAAGAGGTTTTCCATCTCCAGCTCAGTCACTTTCCTATGCCGGGCTGATGAGTGCTAATAAGCACGAAACTGCACTCCTCGGCTGGAAATGACTGAGCTGGCTTTGTATTTCGCTTAACCTTATGGTTAGAAAACTAAGTTAAGCGACTTAAACTTATTTTTATAACCATAAAAATGTACAAAAATTGTGTAGTGCTTTAAAAAACGGTAGGATGTAGGAATGTGCAGTCATATCTGAGACTATTACTGCCGTGGGCAGGTAGGCGCAGTATCTGCAGAATTGAGTTTCCGAGATATTTGAAAAAACGCGTTTTGGGGGATGTTGGAAAAAGATGTTCTTTTTTTAAACCCTTTTTTTTCAGCGGAAACCAAATAAGCAAAGTTGTACAATAAAGCTTTACTTTAATAAAACGTAAAGTGCACGTTAGTACTGTATATGACACAAATGCAATTAAATGAAAAATGTTCAATTACTGCCCTTCACCTGCCCACGGCAGATTAGTGCTGCTGATCTTTCTGGGAGTGATACCAACATGACAAGGTATTAATTTTCTTCTGTTATCTTTTCGTAGGGACCGAATCAGAACATCTGTAAACGTTTTGGGCGATGCTTACGGCGCTGGCATTGTGTATCATTTGTCTAAGAACGAACTGGACCAGATGGATGCTGAACTAGCGGCCAGGGAAGAAGTGGAGATGCTAGATACGAGAAAATTCTCAATCGGACCGAGAGGTAGCATCGGCAGTGGACACGATGGTAAAGGCCACAACATTAAAGGAGGAGAAGAAAGCCAAATCTGATGGAATTCATTTATTTTTTTATATCGAATCAACTGGTTGATTGAAACAAATTTGTCGATTTGCAACAACCGCGTTCGGATGGAAGCGGAGCACCAAAAAACATTAATGGACTGCTGTTGTTCGAGAACAATTGGGCAGTTTTCGTCGACTGAAACAGTTAAATGGAGGTTCGAAAATAACTGCTCAATTGTTGTTGGAAGGAATGAATCTCTTTTTTTCTTGAGAAACTGATATTTGTGATCGAAAAGGACTCGACAGGTTGCATTGGCAATTAAACATTTGTGAACGGAAGCTCTTTTCTTAAAATATGCTGAAATTGGTTGAAAATTCAAATAAGAAGGCAGAATGAAATATATTTTTGAAACATTATCGCTCTAGGACCTTTTACGAAACAGCAAAAAAATAATTGTGGAACATTTATATTTGTTACAAAACGAGACGTTAAATACGTGTATTTATAAAAACTTTAATAATTTATCACATCATGACATAATTGATAAATGCTATTTTGGACTGCCATTTACACACACAATTCCTTTGTTTTACTTAATGAATTGAACTTGGACTTGTAATGCTTTCCATAATAAATGATCGCATGTGTTGATTGTTTTCATTCAGATTTTCAATGTATTGGAGTTCCATGTATTACGGCCAGTGCATGGTGAGTTGAGATTAAATTAACGAATTAAACATTTTATTTTGTGTTTTACATTTATTCAAACATATACTTTATTGTGCGTACCTTCAGAAACTCAAATTTCAGTAAACTGATTTTAAAATGTTTAAATAAGACCACAGAATCTGGTAATATTTGTGCTAACAGTTCTTTTTCAGTTTTCCAAAAAGGCACCCGTTTACAAGAAATATTTCTCATTGCACATAACTCCATTCTTCATTTTCTCTTTTTTCATTTTTGATATATTGCAGAAATTTTGCTTAATTTGGCAACTAAACCAAGATATAATTACTTACACATCTTCCTGTATTTTTTATTTTTTGCTTTTCAATTGAAATTATTCTCTTACAGCCTTCTGCAAGTTCTTCCTCTCTTCCCACCTCGTCTTCCATGTTTCTTTCAAACGATAAAAGAACATGGGGGGGGGGGGTTACATGTGCGTAATATTTTTTATAACAGACAATGAGAATATCCACTTTTAACATTTATTTTTATCAAAGCAATGTCAAATGAAATCATGCTTATTACAGAGTCTATTTATTTTTCATTTTTGACATTCATGTTTAATGAACATATTTGCATGGTGCTTTTCACTCTGCTCAAATTTTCGAGTTTCATTTATGAGTTGCACAGTTTTTCATTGCTCATTAAAATGTTGTTGTATGTTGCTTAGAAAATGCATTAAATTTGCAAATTGGTACACAACATAAATATTTCAATGAAAATCAATGTGAATTTCATATTTTTTTACCCTTACAAGCCGAAATGTACTGTCTTTTGCCTAAGTGTTTGTGGATGTACTTGAACTTGTACATAATTTTAGGTTTTTAGTTATCATCATAGTGTTTTTGTTAATGCAACTGAATCTTTCTATCATGTGCTTTGACCTGTTAAAATGTATAAGAAAGTTACTTTTCTTTAATAAAATTTTTCTCAAAATATTTTGTCTTTTTAATGCTGTTCATAAAACTTTCTATCACTTTTAAAAAATTACGTGACGAGTTAGAGGCCCAGTCGATGTTTATATTTCCCTTGAAATCGTAAATTTTGATTTTGTTAAAGATATTGTCATCCAAATTGACCATCAAAATCTTTCACATAAAAAATAGCATGTTTTCAATGCGCTGTAGCTCAATGTTGTTTTCGTTAGTACCATTAAAAGAAACATATTTTTAACTATCAAAATCGCTTTATTTTTCTTTTCGATGGTGTTTTTTCTAATAACGATGAAAAAATGAGATTGAAATATGTCGTTCTCGAGAAAAGTTCGTTCTGCAGGGTATAAGGATGGTGATTGCCATGGAAAACGGTCTATAGTGATTTTGCAGCTGTTATTAGTCAGAAAGTTTTTCTTTTCTTTTTTAAAAATGTTAGTCTAAGTAAACGTGATAGAAACGGAAAAATATCTTTTCCGTCTGTTGTATCTGCCTGTTTCCTGAACAAGATAGCTTTTTAATAATTCACTTGTAAACTAACTTTTTAAAAGAAGATTGAGAATAATTTCTGACTTATAGCAGTTGTAAAATCACTAATAACATGGTTTCCATGGCAATCACCATCCGTTTTACATTGTAGAGCGAACTTTTCATGTAACGACAGATAGTATTTCAAGCTCATTTTTTTTATTTTTATCTAAGAGAACATAATGAAAATAAACTATTTTGATATGAAACATTCTGCTCTTTCTAATGGCACAAACAAAAATAAGATGCAAGGAGACAAACTTAAGCTACATCGCATTGGAAACAATCTATTTTCTACGTGAAAGATTTTGATGGCCAATTTAGACTTTTTTTTTTTTTTTTTTTTTAAACAAAACCAATATTTACGCTATGCAACTGTAAGACATTAAAAATAAGTATTTTTGAAAATAGAATTACGCAGTACGAGCTTTTGAATTATTTTTTGTTCAGAGAATGTTCCCACCACGCATAATGCCAAAGTTTACATGCGTGCTACAAAAAAAAAAAATAATAATAATAAAATAAAATAAAATAATAATGAGCTCAAACTCACAAGAATACTAGAACGTATTAACAGCTAAAAGTACTTTAAGACCCCAATATTTCAGGTTTCCTATGTGATAACATTTCCTTCAACTTTACTCTAAACACGGCAATTTGTCTCACAAATCTGATCCGCCGTTTCCGAGAACTTTTTTGGGAGATCCTAGCCTAGATCCTCAGGATTTGGATCTTGGGAGTGGAAAATTTGCATAGGCTAGTTTAAAAAGTATCTCAGCACCTCTATAAAATGTCATCCAATCGAGTGGGGACTAGAATGTAAAATTTCCCGGAAATTTTGAAGCCGTGGAAAGTGAAAACTTCTTTTTTATCGGGAAAAATGGAAAAATTGATTTTTTTTCTGAATTTAAATGAAGTTATATTCTTTTACGAAATTTAAAAAGTGCTAAATATTCAAAAATATGTGCGTTTAAATTGCCTTTCTTTCTTTGAACTATGCACACACCTTTTCCTATTAAAAAAAAGAATTTCTGTTTTCTAACAGTTAGTAGGTTTCTGTGTTCCACCAGCTATTACCCAAATAATCGAATAATTACTTTTCGGTTTTTTTAAATACTTTAAATGTGATAGACGTCAGTGTCAGTGTCCGTTAAAATTTCAAGTTACAAGCTTCTTCTTGTGAGTGCGATTTTGGAAAAGAAATTGGCGATTTTATATATAATACTAGGTAACTCAAGTAGCCATATCATGCATTGAAAGCATGCCACGCCGCATCCAAGCCGTAATATCAGCAAAACACGGAGTTACTAAATATTAAAAGATTATTTTTTTACCTATTTATATTATCGATCTATAGGTACTTTGCGTTTAATATATTTAGTTCATATTTTAAATAAACTTTAAAATGTGTTCAAATAATAAAACTATGTTACAACAATAATAACAGAATTTTTTAAAAAGTACTAAACACTTTTCATAATGCACTCAAAAGGACAAAATAACTTTTCTGAGTCAGAAAGTACATTATTTAAGTATTCCTGTAGTTTTCAATTATTCCAAGAAAATGACTCTACAACCGAGGAAAAGTAGGAAAAGTGCGGCTTAAGTTAGGTAGAGAATTTCTTATCCTTATCTAACTTTCTCTTATATATTTGAGTTTTGAAACATGCTTATTTTTCTGGGAAAGTTTGGTTTGAAATGACTTGAACCGCACTTTTCCTCGTTTGTGGAGTCATTTTCTTGGATTAATGGAAAACTACAGGAATACTTAAATATTGTACTTTCTGCCCCAGAAAAGTTATTATATCCTTTTGAGTGCATTATGAAAAATGCTTAATATTTTTTAAAAAATTCTGTTTTTTTTTTTTTTTTTTTTTCTTTTTTCTTTTTAGTGTAAATATATTTCAGAAATAGAATAATGTTACCATCACAAAATTTCACCTCTTTTTCCATATATTTTTCATATATATATATATATATATATATATATATATATATATATATATATATATATATATATATATATATATATATATATATATATATATATATATATATATATATATATATATATACTAGAGGACCCGACAGACGTTGTTCTGTTCAAACTTTGTAAATTGAAAAGTTAAAAAACTACAATAAACTATCAAGTGTTTGAACCGTTTTGTTGAAAAAAAAGAGTAAAAAGTAAATGTTTTAAGCTGCTTGGTGTCAGAATGCGTACATTTATTACAACTTGATTTATCTAATGCCCACTGGGCAGTTGTTTTATTAACTATTTTTTCTCCCGTACTTGATGGTTTGTTCCTTAAGGCATACTCAAAGGATAAGAAGCGTCCTCAGATATTAAGAGTAAAACACTAACTACCCATCTAGAACAAACGGAAAATCCCGTTGCAACATCCCCCGTATGAAAAAGAATAAAACTATCGAAAGTATATCGTTTAAAAAAAAAATGATGAAGGTAAAAACAGTTCTCTGAATAAGCGAAAATCCCCCCCCCCCCCGATGTAAAGTAAACACATTCTTCAATCAAAGTAACGAAACACTCTTTAAAAACGAAAAACAATTCTTTGCAATTCGAAATATTTCGCCAAATAAACAAAAAATACAATAAATTACATTAACAGTAGCTTTAAAAGGTAAACAAATGATCACGCAACTCTATTATTTAAAGCCTAAGTCGCCAAGCCACCACATTACTGTAATCCAGCGGATCAGTGAGCGAAGCTAACTCCTACCGATTAACGGTCCGATATTTTGAACAAAAACTTTTAAAACTTCAAATATTGCCTAATTTGTTCTTTCCACCAAAAATAAAGGTCTTCCACTGCACTGATCTTTTGTGTACAGAACTACCCTGTTGTAATTTATCTGGACGAAAATAAAATATGTTTCGTCTTTAAATTCCATCATCTTTTCCTTTAATAATGTACTGATTTGTTTGATAATCCTTAAAGTATTCTTGACATTGGTGCCAAAACTCATATGGATTTGAGTCGAGAAACAAATGTTGCTGGGGGCGGTACTTTCTGATCATTTGGTTAGGAAAACCTAAAGCACCGATCTGGTAACATGGTTCAACGACGACGACAGAACACACGTTTTGCGTGAACTTTACCAGTACTTTACTTTGAAATATATCTCGGGACCTAAAATCGTTGCTTTCAAGAAAGGAAGGCTTTACTCTCTCTCTCTCTCTCTCTCTCTACGTTTTATCTATTCTCAATTGACATATCACAGTAGGAAATTTCATTGCAAAAAGCAGAACTGGCTTTCTTATTGTCCTTTGGCAACGGGTTAAATATTTATTTCAGTTCTCGTTCAACAATAGGATAAAATAAATATTAATTATTTGGGAGATATAACCATCCGATGTTTAAATCAATTAATTAATTAACAAAAACCTTTCCGATTCGATCCATCGCGCTTCGAAACCATGCTTGCCACAACTTAATTACACGCAAAAAATTTGATCAAAATCGGTCCAGCCATTTAAAAGCCTTATGGTGACAAACGTCCGCACAGAAGATTTTTATATATTAAGATATATATATATATATCTATCTATCTATATATATATATATATATATATATATATATATATATATATATATATATATTTTGGCACTAAAAATGAATCTTTGTTCCCCTCTAGGATTCGTTTGTGTGCTAATTTAATTAGAACCATTTAAATATTAAAGGTTTGCGAAACTAATTCATATTTCACAATATACAAGTTATTGGTAGATGAAGATAAAAATCCTAAGACAGCAATCATAGTGAGTAGCTTGCGCCAAAGAAGCCTTGATTTAAATTTTTTATTATGGTTAGTATTAATATTACTATCGCAAGGTAACAAAATTTGTAACAATGGGTTTTATATTTAAACATTTAATGGGGAAAATAAATGAAATTTGCTGTTTTCCATCTTAATCGAATTAATAATTTTGTTTTAGAATTTTAATTTTTCAGCGCTAAGTTGTACCTTATGATTAAGCAAATCATTTAGTGAAATCTCGAAGTCTCTTAGTAGTCTAGTTGCTGAGATATAAGTAAAACCAGGCCTCAGATTTCTCCGTAACAATCATGCCAAGTATAATAAAAGTGCTTAATTAAAAATACAGAAAAGTTTGAGTATGATATTTTGGCCACCCTCTGTGCTTAATAATAATAATGATAATAACAACAGTAATTAACAATAAATGTTCAAAATTTCATTATAAATATTTACAAGTTTTTTAACACCCTATAATACCCAACACTAATATTAATATTACGGAGAGGATATGGGAGTTCATACAGTTCACATGTGTTCCTAGATGCTGTGTTCACAAGTGACCCATAATCTAATTCAAAACTAAGTTGCAAAAATAAAAAAAAAACTTTAATTTAATTTTGAAAAATTAAACTTTGTCATAAATTTATTTGAATGTTAATACAATGGTTTTGAATAATTAAATAAAGCTTATTTTTTAGTTTACAATGCGTTTTCACGTGAAGAAGACAATGATAAAATTACATACAACACCTGCTAAAACAAAGAAGTTGTCATCACAGAAACATAAAATAACTCACTGCTCTGACAGTTTAGCCTAGAAGTAGGACTGGTACTGCCAATTCTTGAGAACTTTTCAAGATTTTTAGCTTAAAGTTATCCAAGTAAAACATACCATGTTCACTTGTGCCCTCTTTTCCCCTATATATACACAATCAAGTTAAACTTAAATATATAAAAATTTTGACTTAAACGTTTTCACTGATTGATGTTAGTGATATAAGTATGCCCTGTGTATACATTCAGTTTTAGAGAGAAAAGTTGCACGCAATGCTTTGGTACACAGGGAAATTAAAATATTTTACAGCTTGTATTATCAAAGCAAGTGTTTTCAAATATATGGGATATTGAACATAAAATATTTAGACAAAAAAAAAAAGCATTAGAATCAGGGGCGGCATTTCAGCATTTCGTTTGGGGGGTCACGTTTCCTGAATATGAATTTTCTCAGTACGGTTTAAAATAAGTATTAGTTAACAGGAAGGAATAATAAAACGGTTTTAATGTTAAGAATAATTAGGTTTGTTAAGAACAATTAAAATTTTTGCGACCAAAGCTTCAAATTTATTTTGTAACAAGTTATCTCACAAAATATCTTGGTACTAGTTTTTATTTTTTAGTAAAATTTTAGTCTGCTATTCTTGGGGTCAGGAAGAACAGAAAATTTTGTAACTATATTTACTCAATATCCAGTGTTTTGCTTTATTTCCATTACAGCTAAAGATAATAATTACTTTCGAAGAGAATTACTTTCGAAGCGAAATGTGGCAAGCAAGACTTGCATATGAAAGAGCTGTTTTGATCATAAAATCCCCTTCAGAACGTATTTTTCATCCAAAAAAAAAGAAACCCTCCAGAATGTATTTTTGATCCAAAAAAAACCTCCAGAAGGAATTTCTGGCTGCGCTAGTGTATAAGTGTAATATTTTTTTTTTTTTTCGTTTTCTATAACCTAGAGCCTTTTTATAGATAGGCCGACGCATCAGCTTAAGTTTAGCCTTTTTGGATCGGATTTTCATTGTTGCACTGCTAGGGTTACCACAGCAAAGTTTCGGATTTCGCCAAACTTGCCGAAAACAATATTTTATTTAATAAACAATTCACGTGCCGCTAATATAATTCCTCACAGTGAACAATCACCAAACGCGATAACTTGCCAGAAAAGGCAACCACTCAAAAACGCGTTCCGATCCAAAAAGGCTGATCTTAAGCTGATGCGTCGGCTCGTATATATAGGGGCCTTACTATAACCAACCTACATAATATTGAACTTAAGACCAAAGAGATACGTATCTCATCAAATCCTGTCTCAATTTCTTGAACTGAACTGAAGAACTGAATTGATTATTTTATCCAAAATATCTTACTACTATTATATATGCGAAAGTTTGTAGGGATGTATGGATGTTTGTTACTCTTTCACGCAAAAACTACTGAATGGATATTGATGAAACTTTACAATAATATAGCTTATGCATCAGAATTACACATAAGGTAGTTTTCGTCCCGTTATGGGGGGCAAAACACCCTTAGGGGGGCAATAAACACAATTTTCGTATAAATTCTCTAATATGGGGATTAAAAAATACTTGCACATATTAACATTATATGTCCATCGAAAGCTCTGATTTTTCTGCTGAAGATGGCACCTGTTACAAATTTCTAAGTAGAATAAAAAACAAGTTATGAGCTTTTTAGTTCCATGTTCGAAGGCTTTCCTCAACTCAATACAATATTTAGTGTATCATCTCAACTCCCTGTCGATAGCGACTATTGTTGTACTGCTGACAATCTTTGCTTTTCGTGACTGTTCAAGGATTTTCTCAAGTCAAATCTTGAAGTAAGATTTTTGCACAAAATTGGCAAATAATACATGGATTTGGCTGATTATTTTCCATTTTAATGCAACTTTGATGCAATTAATGTTTTTTTTTATTTATTTATTTATTTGTGTTGACTGGGTATTTAATCGATCAGCAGGAATCTAGCCAAACTTTTTTTGTGGAATCATTTTAATAGCTAAGGCATTTGGCATTTCTTTCAACTATCGCTGTTTTTGAAGCTAAAGACTACGCAATACTGTTTCTCGGTTTCACCATGTAACCAAATATCGCCATTTCTTTAATATTTCTTTCTTTAAATTTGTTAACACGTAAAATAATTCGCCAACTAAATTAAGCAAATCCATAAGCAGCACAAAAACTTCCATTAATTTGTCTTTGCACACAATTTCAAACAATTGCCAAATTTTTACTGTTTGTTGGAAACATTTCGGGTAGCATCATTTTATAATCACCAGAAGTATCTCTGTATTTGGCGACTCTATCTCTTCGATGGAAATTAGTAACACTCAGTTTTACAAAGTAGGGAGGAGGAGTCTCATTTAAGGTATCCCAAAACGATTAATGCAAATTTAATAACATTTTAAATCGCAGAAAGGGATTACGGGCAGCTACGCTTTTTAAAAGTTTGTACTTCAATAGCAATATAGAAAAGCTTTTAGACTATGTTAAAAAAGAAAAAAAAAGATAAATCTTTTTAAACAAGTGAAGTTTAATTTTATAGTTTGGAAATGCCTCAAATTTGTATATGCTTAAACATCGTTTTTTCGTTTCTAAAAGAGTACTATTTTGTTCTTCATACTTATTGCCATTTTACTTTTATGGGTAAGGAAGAAGCTCTATTTTTAATCACTTGAAAGTGGTGTGTTTTGAGTTATTTCAGTTACAGCAGAAAACGAATAAAAGTAGCGATTGTTTCTCATAATTGTTACAGACCCAGGCAACGCCGGGTATTTTGCTACGTACAATTATCTGGTAACTAAATAAAGTTATGAAATATAGTTTGCCCCCTACCCCCAGTTACCGTCGAAGAAAGATTTATTTTTCTCCGGAAACGGCCAAATACATGCAAAATATTTTCTTTATAGCATCTTCTGTTCGGAATTAAAAATCATATCTTATGAATATAGATTTCCCAAACATTTTACGCAGTTTCATAAACTTGGCAAAGTCTCTGCCGAATGTATGGGTACTGTGGTCCTTTGGCGATAAATAATGGATTAGGATTAATTATTTTACATATTAACATTGCTTTTAATTGCAAGAAATATAAAATGAAGCTAAACAAAATGATATTTTAAAAACTTATTTGATAGGCAGAGTTATGATAACGTGTTCGGGACGAGTGATCAAAAATTTTGGCGCTATAGCTATTACAAAAGTTGCATTAAAATGTAAAAATTCCGCCAAATTAATTTTGGTTAAAAGATCATTTAGGACTACTGTTTGACCATGGATTGTATAGAATTGGCAAACATCCAGCTAAGGCGACTCCATCTGAATGAGGGGAAAAATTAAAATTTTATGAGGGTATTCCCCTCATTTGCCTGTGTTGACCGTTAACTTGAATCGATTGAAAAAAACTACATCAACGTGAGCGAAGCCGCGGGTAAAAGCTAGTTGTGTAATAATTTATATTGCTGGTGTAGCGCTGTATATTATGTATTTGACGGAGATCGGGATTATAAGGGAACAGTTTCACTTTATTTAAGAATAGTTGACCTCACTCGAATTAATTTTTTTGAGAATTACCCAAACTAACTTCTTTACAGCTCCTAAACGTTTTCCTGATTTATTTTTTGTGATTTTTGGGTGTCTTCCCAGTTTTGCCGACATTTCATTTACTCCCTTTCCCCCTGATTTTCAGTTTTAATCATACCTTTTGATACATTTAAGGGGGCAGGCAATTTGAAATGTCGACGAAACTAGAGACAAACAATTTTTTGGTAACTATTTGACCTCTGCCTGTAATGACCATTAACTTGAATCAATTGAAAAAAACTACATCAACGTGAGCGAAGCCGCGGATAAAAGCTAGTTAATTTAATAATTTGACTACAACTTCATGTGGATTTCGTCACCTCCTCTACATTGGCATACAGTAAAAACTGCTATAAAAATTTCTGTCACAAAATTCCACACTTGGTTCAAATATGCATTAATGCGAAAATTACAAAGAGTTTCAATTGTCAATCCAATAACTGATATTGAAATTTTTATGATAGAGTGTAGCATTGTTCAGAAAACGCTCCGCAGGAAACAAAGTAAACAAAAATTCAAACAAAGTCATACATATTAAAATAACATTAGATTTTCTATCATTGAGAAGGTCGGTTTCCAGTAATTCTTCCAAGGAGCTTTTATAGGTTTAACTCTTGAATACCATGTGTGTCACTCAGAGATTGTCAAGTAAAGAGCCTGAAGATATATTTGTTGATGTGAAAGTATATTTTGATGTGGGAAGTTTTTCAAAAACAGCATATCTTTACAAAAAGTTTCTATGAAAGCATAATATATCGAGTTGCTAAAATGTGTTTCAAGTACAGGGAAGCGATGAACACTTACTAGCTAAACATAAAGTTATAATATGAGCATTAAATTTATGTAAAATGACATGGAGTTTACGTGTAAAAATTGCGCAGTCTCAACACTGTACAGGCATCTCATAGAAGATGCACCATCATAAACATAGATTACACAATTTTTAAATGTTTAATTCATATGAAGAGATTACTTCTTTACTGAAGGAAAAAAACATTATTCTCCATCAGTTTTTTCTGTTCTGAAAATGCAGGCAAGTGATTTTCTAAGTTATCTAAATTGAATTTACCCTTTTTTTATTATTCTTAGTGAAAAATTTGGGGGTGTGACCGCCCTTCTTGACCCCCTATTTGCCGCCCCTGATTAGAATGTAAATACTATAAATTTCTGAATACATTAATTTGTGCAAAAACTTTTAAATGCTTCAATTTTTCCCGAGTTAATATAATATAAACCTTTCCGGAAAAAAGCGGGGGGGGGGGTCTCCTAATTTCTGGATTTTTTCCGACCGTTCCCCTCTGTAGGGGGGGGGGGGACCACTAAGTCACTTGACAAGAGATGGCTCTACAGACTGTTTCAAGTTCTTACACGTCATTCCAATAAACAATGCAAAAACATCTGCATGAAACCAACTAGAAACCAGTCTTTTTAAGGGAGATTTGCAAAATTTTCGGAATTAGGTCGCCCGGATCCCTGTTGTTCTGGATGGAAAATGTTTCCCAACCAAGCCCCTGGTATTGTTGTATGTATCCTCAGAATTCAATACATTTACTATTAGATAGAAATATTTTCGCGCTACGAGAAAGTAGCAAGAATGGAAAACAAATTTACATGTATAAAAGCAGAAATGTATGAAAGTGATTACAAAATGATAGCAAAATGACCTTAATTGCAGGGAAAATAACGCCTGAATAGAGGTTTTAGTACTCTTATGTTTAGGGGCGGACTGGCCCGCCGGACCCGCGGACCGATTCGCTCTCCCACCTGTGCGCCCTCGAACGGTGAAGGGTTCCGGGCTTATGATTGCATGAAAAATGCTGAGAAAAAGGATAAATAAAAAGAGAATGTGAGTTTTTTCACCGTGTTTCTGATGAGGAGCCAAGAGGCAGGGGAAATCAGGAAAATATGATTGTAAAGAGAGCATTTCGTACTAAATAAATCGTTCAAACTTTCAAAAAAAAAACTTTTTTTTTTAATGTAAAGGAGCTGTGGCGGGTCCCCGGTTCCAGACCCCTCTCTTCAAGTTCAAAATTAAGCTGCAATAATTAAAATTGAAGTTATTCCACTCTGAATAGAATATACTTTCAGATTTTCTTCTCAAAATTTGAAAGGAGTATTGGAATGGGAGATGGACATGGGATATCTTAACAAATGTTTCTATCAAAAGAGAACTTTCAATTAGATTTTTAAACCAATTTTGCACTAATCACGGATTTTTTTATGACCATCTCCGTCACATTAATCTTCTTGACTCCCCGACAAACTGTATTTGAGGGAGACTAGAAAACCTCCACCATTTGTTGTTTTCATGCCCTCATATTTTCATCCCCTCCATAATGTTTTAAATATGGGAGGAAATTGGAAAATTCTCTCCCATAGTGATAAAGAAGCACTTGCTTTAATTTTCTCCCTCATTAAATATATTGTTACGCGTTCGATGCAACTTTAAACTTTCTTTGAATGACGACACAGTTCTTGAGGAAAGCACAAAAGATTTATTTACAGCTATGTACAGGAAATGTAGTTAAAACTGCTAAATCAATCATCAGCAATTAAGCAAATATCAATTAACAACGTAAACTCTACGACCACACACGTATTTACTTCAAAATACGCAAAAACACAGAGCAAAGGCTAATACAAACAGAGCTAAATTCATGCTCTACAGCGCAAAACTGATAAGATTCACAAGCAAAACTAACTCTCATTCAAATGCCACCCGCATTTTTATATTCAGCAAAGAAATATCCAGAAAATCCTAGTTCGTTCTACCATTTTCTCATATTTTCCTTTTATTCCATTCACAAATCTTATCGTTCAGAAATGGAGGAACCATATACTTCATTCGAATGTTAGGGGGTCAGCGGCAGCTCGTGAGGGGGGCCAGAGGGGGCTCAGGCCCCCTCTCTTTTTTAGACAACAATTTATAACTTTTTATTTATTTTCCTTTTTTCTCTTTTTTTTTCTGTGCATGCATGCTTGAAATTAAAAAAAATGGATTGTATGTGTGGAAGGGGGGAGCGGTCAGGAAATATTTTTTTTTAAATCTACTTAGTTGCATTTTATCCCTGAAATATGTACCTAATATTCTCATTTTCCTTCAAGAAAGATCGGCATGAAGCCGGTCGATCACTAACACAAGACATTTGTCCCAGGGCAATCGGTTTTCCATTTTTCTCCAGAGCATTGTTAGGAAGTATTCACCCAACAGAGCTTCCTCGGTAGATCGGAGACGATATTGGATTTTAATTCGAAAAAAAAATTTAGGGTAAATCTTAATTTCTTTCAAAAAGAAATCTTTGAATAAAAAATTTTCAATAGTTACAGCTAGTTGGTCAGCTAGTTGCCCCCCTCCCCCTCGCCCTCTTTTTTTTTTTCTTTCTGTTTACAAATTCGTCTGAAAATAAAAGAGTCTCTCCTCAGAATCCCTCCCCCGACTGAGACTGACTGACTGAGACTGGCTGACTGAGTGACTGACTGACTGACTGGACTGGACTGACTGACTGATTGACTGAGACTGATTGACTGACTGACTGAATGACTGACTGACACCCCCCCCCCTCCTGCCAAAAAATTTACGGAAAATCTCAACTTTCGTTTCCAGATCTTCAATTTCCAAAATATCCAGGGAAAGTCCCCGAATACCGAACAACATCGCTTAAAATTGCGTTCGAAAATCGCTTAAAACTTTGTTTTCGGAGTTTCAATTTCGAAAGATTGCTTCCCGTAACATTACCAAATACGATCCTACAATCACGTTTTTAAGACTTCATTTTCAGAAACGATTCGGGCAAGGGCCCCCGAACCATCTTCCTTTAATATAAAAGAAAGGGAGGGGGGATTTAAACAGCCACTTACGAAAAGTTTAAGTGGAATATTTTCTGAACCCCTCCTCACAATATCATTGAGTATTGTGCTTAAGTTTTTAGGACCTTAAGTTTGAAAAAAATTCCAGGGGAAAGCGCAAGAACACACTCCCGTAAAAATCTTCAATTTCTATTTATTTTTCAAAAAAAGAAAGAAAAAAACGATCGAGGAGAAGAGTCCCGGAGCTTCATCCCTTACCCTAACGCCAATAAATATGTCATATAATCGCGTTTTAAAGCTTCAATTTCTACAAATTTCCGCGGAGTTCCCTTTTTTACTGTTCTTTCCCCTAACATCACCAAAGATCGTCTAAAATTGCGTTTTTAAAACTACAAGTTTCAAAATTGAGAAATTTGATTAGGAAATCAAATCAATCAAATTGATAAGATTTTTTTCGTCTTTGGCCCTCCCACTCCCCTTAAAAATCATTTTCTAGTTGCGCCACTGTTGTGGGTTTGTGTTGTAGGTACGCGTGCGCAAGCATCGTTATAAGATTTGTTTTATTTTTATTCAAAAAATGTCTTACCATTGTTACACAAAAATAATTACTTGCTTTAAACTTCTACTCAGGCCGTTTTAAAGAGAAAAATAGTAGATTAATAATGCTTTTTAAAATTAATTTATTTATTTTGAAAAGCCTGGGGTTGAAAATGCCTCCCTCCCTTGCAGCTTCTTAGCGCAGCTGCAAGGGAGGCGTACTGCAACGCCGGAAAGCGTACTAGATATAAACGTGAGAAAAATAATTTTCGTGATACATTTTGCAGCTTTTCCCAATATGATTAATTAAATTTTATTTTGAACTAGTGGAACCCGCACGGCTTTGCCCGTAATAGAAAAATTAAAAGGTCTTTTGGTTCGCCTGTATATTTACTAATAATGTATGGTGAATTTTCTCGCCAATTGGCTTGTACCCACGTTACAGTTCCACGTTATGATAATTTCGTATTTTATCATAGTTTTTTTCTTAAAATTGGAATAGAAAAAGAACCACATCGAATTTTCGAAAAATCGCTTCGAGGTGCTCACCCCCATGCTACAAACTAACTTTGTTCCAAATTTCATGAAAATCGGCCCAACGGTCTAGGCGCTATGCGCGTCACAGACATCCTACAGACATCCTCCAGGCATCCAGACATCCTCCGGACAGAGAGACTTTCAGCTTTATTATTAGTAAAGAAGTTAGAGATTGAAAGTGCACCACTCTGCCAGAGCAATTACGGACATGGGTCATTCCGACGAAAATGGTACATTTCATGTCCGGCACTTTTGGATTTTTCACAGAAAATTTGATAGTTAATATGAGTTAATCATATTTTTTTCTTTATTCTTCATTAAATTTTGTATCATGAGGTATTTTTTATTTTTAATATTTTGATTTTGGAATTTAAAAAATATATATATATATCAGCCAAAAAGGCAAAATCTTGATGTCCCAGCTTCAAAACAGTGACAGTCAAAAAGTGATTTAAGTAATTGCTTAGCTGCAATAACAAAAAAAAATTTTCCAATCATATTGCAACACCTTTATTGTAACAATTTAAACAATATATATATATATATTTTTTCTTTTTTTTGGAAAAATATTTTTTTAATGAAAATGCAGGGAATTTACAATTGTCCCTACAGTTTACAAATTTTGAAATGTTACAGTCATTAAAGAATAAAAAAATATTTTTACAAAAAAATCTAGCAATATTTTTGAGATCACCAAATTGTAAAAACTCCATGTCTAGCTAACTCTAGTGGATTCAACAGTCAACAAGCAAGGTAAGATTCATTGTTTGTCTCTGAGAGTAAGTTTGAGTAACAAAATGTCCACTATGTTATATTAATTTTACTAATTAAATTTTTTTTAAAAAATCTAAATTACATATAAAACAGTAATTTTAGAGTTACTCTTTGCTTTTGTATCACTACTTTAACTGTTACTTTATGTTTAGGTTTAGAAGGAAAAAAAAAACTAATTATTTTTCCACTCTGCTACATGTCCATTCTGTTACACTTCTTGTGTAACAGAGTGGACAATATTTACGGAAATAGTAAACAAGTCCCATATTCTATTGATGTTTTTCAAAAAACTTGGCTTAACAAATTTATAGAAAAATTGAATTAAATACAAAATTTTAAAATATGAAACATTGTCTATCTATTTTCTCTGCTAAAACATAGAGATTACTTCTATCCTTCAATAATAGTGTCCACTCTGTTACCAATATGTCCACTCTGTTACAGGAATATTTTAACTGATTTGATTGTAATTTTTTTACATATTTAATTTAAATGTTAATTTTCATAGAACTACACAATTACTAACCAGAACAATCCAACTTCATTCTTTTTTCAAGTTAGTTTCATGTAATAATCCAACTTTTGTAAATGATTTTTTAAATTTTTGTATTTTTGAGTAAGATAATTAGCAGTAAAACTTAAATGTGCCTTTTACAATGACATTTTAAGCATTTGTATGAAAGATATGTTCCATTTGTTTATATTAAACAAAAAGAATTCAAAAAATAATTGAAAATTTTGAATTTGTTGTTGTTTTTAAATGTGTAACAGAGTGGACAAAATCTTTCATTTCTGATAAAAGAACTGAGAAAATTGCATATTAATACCAAGTTGAGTTAATTAATTTTTATAGTTCAGATAAATTAAACCCTATCGCTATTATTTGACATTAATTTTTGTTTGATTAGATGACTTTGAAAAAAAAAATGTTTTGAAAACTAAAATGTACCATGTTCACTGGAATGACCCACATAAACATGAGATTAATATCTTTCGTGATTTACTTAGTAGTTTAGGTATTTTGTAGCTTGTCTTTTGTTTGAAATGAATTGCATTTTATTTATTCAACACAAATAATTATTTTAAAAAAGTTTAAATGTTAAAAAAAAAATCTTTAAAAAAAACCGTGACCCACTTCCCCCAATCAACTCTAATTTGAATTCTGAAACTTTGAATTAAAATTATGTTTTTCGCAATCACGAGTTGCGACAAGACCCTACTCATTAGAGTTATTGTTTCTAGAAACGGCTCCCCCCCCCCCCAAGTATGTGCCTCCTCCTGGGTGGTTACGTGTGTATAGTTGAGTGTGTGTATGTAGGCTTATGTGTGTGCACGTAGGCCTGTGTATGTGTGTAAAAAGGCATGTGTGAGTGTGTATGTGTGTATGTGTATGAGTACATGGACGCCACCACCAAGCAGAAGTGGATTCCGGAGGACAGTGCTCAGGACCACAGGAGCCGTGCCGGTGGGCGATGGTGTCGCAGAGGCCTCTGGTCCAAGCTGAAAAAGGAACCACAACATCGAAGACTGGTAAGTGAGAACAATAAGCAATCGTGATTACTCAAAAAAATGTCATATTTTCTTCTTCTTTCAAAAATTTCGGGGTCCTTTTTCGTGGGGGGGGGGGGGAGGCATCTGGCCTCCTCACTTTTTCAAGGCACGAGCCGCCACTGTAAGGGTTTGTATATATTCATTACAAGAAACTATTTACAGGTTACGTTACTAAGACAATTCTAGATGAAAGATAATGGAATAAACGCCAAATTTAGCCAGATTACAACAAATTAATCATAAAAATAATTACTATTTACAGAATTTGTAACAATATTGTTAGTGATAAAATAAACATGTTTTCTTCCCAGATCTCACGTAACGCTTCCCTCCTTGATGTTCCCTCCGTTTCTGGTTGTGTCGGTCTTTGCTCATTTTGATGTATTTTGTTTCATACTATTTTCATTGCGTTACAGCTTTTGCTTGGCTGTTTTATTTTTAAATGTTTGTTTGTGTTTGTTTTTGTGTATCTGTCTCTTTTTGTTTCTCAATAATAAAAGTCGTCTGACTTCTCCTCCCCTGCCTCTTGGCTGTGGAAGTATAGTTAGATGGTGGACACTGGGAATGTAAAATTAAAACCACATTATCGCTGCCTCAGTGATCACTTCCAAGCATCAGAGTTGGTGGATTTAAGGCAGGGAAATCCCCCCTCCCCTGGAGAATTTCTAGCTATACTGCACTGGAAAGGAGAGTTTATATCCGCAGTGGTGATCACTTTCTCATATCATTGCAGTCTGTCTTATAAGTAAGTAAAATTTCCTTCCATTTTGACAACTCTTTCATAAAATTTAAGTTTGTTTGATCATTTTGTAAATTAATATTTAATAATAAATGTTATATGTGACTGGTCGGACACAAATGAAAACCAAAATTGTTTTCCCTTTAAGACCATGCAAATTAGAAAAAACAGATACTCTTTATAATTTTTGTGCAAATTTCTTTATAAATTTAGGACAAAAGGTAAAGTTTCAAGCAAGTTGGGGGGAGGCACGTGCCACCTCGTGCTCCCCCCCCCCCCCCGCCCCGACGCTACGCTTATGCCCCTTACGTCGTCTGAAGTTGATATGAGAATCTTCTTAACTGCTCAAAAAAAAGTGAAAAATACAAAATCTAAATATTTATCTGCCCCCCCCCCCTTTAGAGTTTAAAATTTTGAATTTCACTTTGTCAGTTACGTGATCGTTGAGTGTGAGGTGTGACGTCCTAAGCTACCCTGGTAATTCGGAACTCCAGCGCTCGAATACGCTACCTTGCGGTGATTTACAAAACTTCCGATGAAACTAAAACATTGCCACGTTGCGTTCCACGTGTGTCTGTTGACGTAAACACAGGCAGTTTGTTCTGAGTATTTAGTAACGCAATCGATGAGTCTTAGTTTGCTTTCAGCTACAGAAATTAATTTGTCCCTTAGTAGTATTCTCGAGCTTCTCAAAATAATGTTAGTTTTCCTTATTTCCTTCTAAAATATGAGTTGATTGAAAATGGTGAAAGCGAAAACTGGATTAACAAACTTGGATAACGTTATACAAGGTAAAAAATTTTATTGTTTTGTATGAATTTGTAAGAATATGAGTTTTTTTTAATCTTAAATTAATTTAACTAACCATCTTTTACAGCAGCATTTAGATGGAATGGAAGGTATGCAAAATATTTTCTTGAATATATTATCGTAGAACAAAATGAAAAATGTTTCACCGAGAAAGAATTTACTTTATTCATTTTATTCTCAGCTGAAAGGTTTCGCCAAATTTGTTTAGGGTTATAGTTTTAGTATTGTGCGAGCAAAGTAGCCTTGGCGTGATTTCGCGTTTTTAGTTAAACCATTTTTAATTTTTAACATGAGTGGAATAAAATGGTAGTAAGATTACAGAATTCGATAAGTAAAAAGAAATAATGGTCAATCAACTGAAAAGAAAACTACCACCATATATCCGTAAGAATTCTGTAGATGATTTGCATAACTTGACATAATTAAATCGTAACTCAGAAATTAGAAAAATCGAAACAGAAAAAATTTAAATTAACCGATTCGGGAATTCGAGAGAAATAACTCAGCAACAAATGCAAAACAATAAGCGCTAGCCAAGCAAGGCAAAGAAGTATCATCTTCTTTCGATAATAATTTGTAATGTCATATTGAATTTTCTAGCATTAATTGTTGTTCTTGTCAGGCAACAATTATTATTTAGTTTTATCAAGAATTGATGAATATCGAATTCAACATCGTGGAAATAGCTGCTTAGAACTACGAACTACGTAGTTTGCATTAATCTTTGACGTTTAGTAATGCTTCTTGAATTCTCATTTCTTTCTACGTGGGCCAGAATATCCACAAGGCTTTGAAAATTAATTTAAAAAGAGAAAAGCGAAAAATATCATACATATGAACAAAAATCACAACACTTTTAGCATTTTCTTCGTTACCACATGCGTTTGTTTTAGTTTTTAAGTCGGTCATTAGACAGTGACTGCAGTGCCCCCTATAGTTCGTTGGAGTTGCGAACACTGACCTGTATTCTAGCTGGACTGAGCATCGTAGTTTCCGAGCTGAAGTGATTTGAACGCCATCTTGCTCACCCCACTGACCTGTATCATCACCCCCAAGTCAGTGTTGATCGAGCGTTCTGCTACTGTTATCGCTTTGCATTTTTTCTCAAATTCACTTTTAAATCAAGATTTTCTTTTGCCATTGTTATTTTATGTTGATTTTATTAAGTTTTTTGTTGCTTGTTGTTTCATTTCTGCCACAGATTTATATTTGCTTGTTGCTTTTTCTTATTAAAGTATGCCTACCTGCAGTGCAATAAATTGCAGTTACAAACATTGCAGGCAAAAAACTCCAGGAAAATCTATTCATAGGTGAGTGATATAGAAGAAAATTATAATTTTACACTTTTAATTGCAGTAGCGAGGAGTTTTCAAGCTATTTCATTGATTCACTCTTATTTTTATTTAAATGTGCTCGGGCATTTAAATCAAGCTTTTCAAACAAGAATTTAAATGCTCCTTTGATTTTAAACTGAAGTTTCGTCGAAAACAATTGACAATTTTATGTAATTACTTACAGTTTTAAAATCAGTTATTTTTTACGTGAAAAGAAATTAAACTTTTTTTTTATGAGATATCTTTTGTTGGTCTGCGTGGTAATTTTGAAATTCCATGCTGCTATATATTTTATATTGTGTAAAAAATTTTATTTATTAAGCTACAATATCCTTTTATCTGTAAAAATCAAAATTAAATTTTATGCACAGGAGCATTCACCGGAATTGAAAAAGGTATTAGGGGTAAACCCACTGTGTTTTAAATAGTTCTTTGTATTACTTGTTGATATCTATTCAAATATTTTCACTTAATTACACCATTTACACTTAAATAAGTGCTTTTTGTACGACTTTAAAATTACAAAGGAGTGTTCAGTTGAAATGCTTATAACTCTTGAAATTTAAAAGCTTTATAGTAAGTACTATTCTGATATACATGGGGCTAAGTTCACAAATAAAACTACTAAATATATTTGTTACACTATAGGGATTAGTTTGAAACTTATAAAGTTTTATACACACAAGTATATTTTATATATATATATATATATATATATATATATATATATATATATATATATATATATATATATATGTATAGGGTTGATTGGGGTAAGTGGGACCCCTTTTTAGCATAGTTCGTTTTTGAAGCCTTTAAAAAAGTTTTGAAGCAAAAAAAAATTACTTATTTCATCTTGGATATTATAAATAAATACAAGTTCAGCATTATTTCCTAAAACAATGCTTTAAATATTTTTAACCACTATATTTTTTAGATTATAAATTTTTTAAAAATCACGTGGGTGACCCACTTACCCCATCATTTTTTAAAAAAGTCATTATTTGACAAAAGGAAACACTTGGATAGTTACATGTTGCAGTATTTTAATTTTCAAAGTTTTACTCCGTAAGGCAGGGGAGGGGGGAGGGCTGCGATCCGAAGTTTCTACAAACTTTAGGCTGACAACACATTCTAATGCAGAAAAATTATTTTTAAAAAATATTAACTTCTAAAATGTGTTTTTTTTTTAAATGATTTTTGTGTATGTTTGAAGAACTTCCTCATAGTTTCAAAAAATTTTACTCGAGTTCACCCCTGACCATATGCAATATTAAAAATTGTTTAAAAACAAATTGACTTTTTTGAATAAATTGTAACGATATTTCAAGCAATATCAATTTGTTCAGAATTGCTGATAAACATATTTTATTTTTTATTAATTATATTTAATATAGACAAATTTAGGAGTTCTATGGAAATACATTTTTAGTGTATAAAACATTCTTTATTTAAAATTGGACAGAGGCAAAAATTGTACTGTTAAATTTTTTTTAAATGAATTATTCGGTAAGCGGGCGTATCTCTTACTTATATTTTTAAAAAATAGGAACCTTTTCTTAAATTAAACAATTCTTTTCTAATCCGGCCTTTAGTTAAAAAATAAAAATACTTTAAAAACAAAATAAGACGATGTTTCGGTTTTTAAATGGTGGGGGCGGGGGGGGGGGAGGTCTGAATCGGTATAATATTGCACTGACGAATCTCATCACGGTTTTAACACCCATTTTTCGACAGGTTTCTATTTCATTAAAATTAAAAACTGAATGTTTTTAACGTCTGTTCCAGACGAAACGATGCTAGACTTTATATGATGTTAGTTTTTCAACATGAAACGGTTTTTTCGCTTATATTTAGTGGAATAACTAAATTTAAAGCGCGCAGCTCAATACACCAATCATTAGTTTCACTTCGAGTTGTGTGTGAGCATGGTGGATCCCAAGAGCTTCTATTCGCTTCTACTTCTCCGCTCGTCAGAACCTGCGATGCGCGGTCCAGTTAGTATACAGGTCAGTGGTTGCGAATAGCATAGACCAATAATAAGAGTAGACCGAGCTATGGCAACCCTTTTGCTGCTCATAAACCAAACCATGTGACTGGTGGATATCCTAGCAACAGCGGGCGCTAATCGTAGCAGACGATCAACGCCAGCGCGAAATAAAATAAATAGAATTGATGGAACACGGAAGAATGATCTTTTATGGAGTCCGATTTGTAAATTTGTTATTCTAAGTTGTAAATATTTTGTTAATATAGTGAGTTTTTCGGTTAGATAGCATTGTGCATTTTCTTTAGTCAATTTCAATAACTCTCTAAGCAATAAAAGATGCAAGCGACCAAGAAGAATCAGCAAACGGTAAGATTTTTACCTACAGTTTCAATTTAAGATACCGATTAGTACATTTTTGCGTTAACGCAAAACGTTTACGCCATTTCGTTCACGCCAACGCTGACAGCTCCAAATGAAATAAAAGTTACCGAAAACTGATCAAAAACTATTACTAATGTCAAAATAATGCATAACTAAAAGAAAAACAGTTCAATCTCTGCACCTGGAAGTTTTTTTTAATGAAAACACATTGTCTTAAAATACATGTCGAGTGCCAAACTATAGATAATGCTGCCATCTAGCAACCATGCTACCAAAGTCTTCGCCAAGCCCTTCCACTAGTCACATGATACATCTATGAACCAATTTTCTTTATCAGCAAGAATGAGAAAGCTCGGTCTACTCTTATTATTAGTCTATGGCGAATAGTGATTAGCTACTTCACGGTTGTGTTCGACAACCTCAACCGGTCTACCGGTGACTAACCAGTTGTTATCCGCAGCGTTCGTGAGAGCAACCGGTTAACTGGTTGCTTCCGATGTGGTTCTATGTTTGCGTTCGACGAACTTAACCGGTAAACCGGTGATTAACCAGTTACTAACCGCAGCGTTCTATGATCAACCGATTAATGCACCGGTTGCCATTTTAAGCTGCTGATTGGTTGGTTAAAGCACGTGATCTTTGAGCCTCGTCGGTTTATCTACCGGTCAACCGCAACTTAAGCTGGTTGATGAAACCACCTGACATTTCCGACCAATTATAAGTATTGTCTGCGCAAGTAACCGGTGATCAACCGAAAACGTTCGATGAAGCATTGGTTCAGAAACAAAAGGAACCACTGACACGGGTGTAACCGCTGTTGTTTTGTGAACAACCAACCGATCGCTACCGTTCGTGCTCGTCGAACGTAGGCCATACCTTTTTGACTCTATTACAGTTAAAATACTTACACTGTAACCGCATTTGTTTTCACTTAGGGTGTTGTCATTCGCGCGAGACACACAAGAGATTTAAATTTTGTTTGTATTTATTATTTTTCTGTTAGGCATGGGCTCTGAACAAAGAATGGTAAGTAATTTTTATTTGTTGATGTTCAATTTCGCATATTTAGTTTCTGCCACTTGATGATTTCACACCTGTCAGTTGCAAATCTCATACAGAAGACTATCTTTCCAAGAGTTAAACCAATGTGTCATTCCGATTTTTGAATCTGTTCTTGTCTCGTTTGCTAATTTTTCATCAAACAAATTTTTGCATCCGCGAAGAATCACTTACGTACTAAACAAATGAACATAAAAAAAAAAAAAAATTATACTTGACATAAATGCACAATTTATGACAAGTAGGTTCAATAGTCTTAGTTGCTTACCGGTAGTGTAGCTCCTAACGTTTCTGGAAATCTATACATATTTACTTATTATTATGGTCCTGTAAGTCATCTGTTGGTATTTAAAGAAAACAACAACTGACAAAACTTGGTTGAAATTATAGGGCAGAATTGCCGAATAATGTGCTTAAAAAGGTTTTGAACCCCAAACAAAGTTCATATTTTGTTTTTTCAACTAAGACCTGGATCTATTGGGCCCCCCTGTGATGAAATCTTTAGAACTTCCCTCCCTTCGAAAAATTATGGATAGATAAACTGTGCTCCAATCTTTTTCAGGATTTCTGTTCTTGTTATTTTGTTTTACTTCATTACAACCCTCCGATTTCACCCTCCGATTCACTGGCTTTTAAAAACAAATTAAAATAAAATTATAAAAGAAAGTACAAACTACAATTACACATTCAAAAGAATATTAATCTAATGTTTGTCTATAAGCAACAGCAGGTGCAAAAAAGGTCACTTTTATCCCCTGACTTTGAAAATAAATTTATATATTTTAAATAGGACTAACTATAAAATACTGTGATTGCAAATTTACTTAAACTTCTCAGAACTTGTTGTGATATATAAAATTACAAAATTACTGTGATCAGAGAAATAAAACTTATAAATAAAACAATTTTAACTTAAATAAAAATATATCTCTGTATTCACCTAGAAACAAATAATTACAAATAGTTTTAAGAAAAATAAAGTGATAAGAAAAAAAGATTTAGTTTCAAATATGTTCCACCGTTCCTCTGCATACGATTCTGCCAGCATCATTGAATTTGTTACTTAAATATGTGAAATAAATACAGCACAGTCATAACAGCCCTACATTAACAAAAATTTTATTATCAATGCAAGAACTGACTACTCCATATGAGGCAGTGAGAAGCAAAGGGATGTAAGTGGATATTTTTAGGATAGTTTTAAGTAAAACATGTTTTAAGGTTGCAATTATAGGTAGACTTTCATTCAAAAGGTTTTTCTAAATCATGCTGTATAGGGGTACACACCAGGGCTACTAGTACTATCTCTTGCCCCAAGACAGAGTAGAGGTTCACCTACCATTTTTACTGATTATGTTTAATTTTAGCACTTAAATCTCTTCTTCTCACTGCCTCATCCTTCATGTTTTTTCTCTTCTATTTATGTGAGAAAGATTTTATTAACTTGATTTCGTAGTGTTTCAATGTACCTACATTTTTATATGTTTACAGTTCACTAATCCTGAAACCCCAGGATATGTTGGATTTGCTAATCTGCCAAATCAAGTACATAGAAAATCTGTTAAAAAGGGATTTGAGTTCACTCTTATGGTTGTTGGTATGTATGAGTTGCGTTATTTGTGAGTTCATATTTGAATTCAGTTATTATTGAGTTTGTATATCTGAACTGCATATGCTCAAAGTTCCGCATGCTATGTAGGCTAGTTTTCAGGGAGCATACTAGCTCTCGTATAACTCAAGCTACGTTCACTTAAGATAATAAGAGTATAATTACTAATATACTCACCTAAGGAGTTGCCAGCTCCTACTTGTTGGCTCTCGTCAACCTCGGAAAATTTCAAGGAGTTCCATTCAAATTGCTTTGTTACATTTTAGTCTAGCAGTTGTGGGTTCAAAAGTATGCTCATATACATTGTTGACTCGAAATTTTTTTTGTCCTTGCTGATCTTACCAGAAAGAAGTGGTAATTGACCAAATTTTTTGTGATTTTGCTAAAATCTCAAATTTCATAATATTCTTCATTGTGGGTGTCAACTTTAACTTCAAACAGTTTTGTTGAATGAATGTCAAAATTGTATCTAGCAAATTTGTATAACAGCGCTACTCTAAGCATCAAAATATAATTGCCAGTTAGCATCAAGTTATAATAGCCAGGTTATCTCACCCAGGACAGCCCGGTTATTTCATCCAGAGACTGCAGTTTCATCTTTGTTATGGACTCACTAGTCTGGAATAGGGTAACCAATCTGGATTCAAATGTCATCTCATTAAAGCTGAGAGTGGCAACAACAAGAGCGAGAGTCCGACAAGGAGGAAACTATGGTCTCTGGATGGAATTACCAGGCCGGTGCTAATATTGCTTTTAATGCTACTCCAGTATTATTTTAACTTATTGCAAAGCATTATTGCAATCACAGTCAACGTTAAGGCTACAATGGACTCTTAAGATGTGAAAAACAGACCAACATTTTGATTTTTTATTCTTAAAATTAATCTTTGAACTGTGTTTATGTATAGTAAAAAAAATTTCAATTCGGACTTTTTTACAGAAGTTATAAGCTGTTCTGTCAGTGTGATATTTTACATTTTGTGAACAAATATTTCGTTTAAATGCAAATATCTCATATTCATGAATTTTCGATTTATGTGTATCTTTCAAATGCTCCCTGCAGATCAGGTTTTGTTTAATTACTTTGATTTTTTTTCAGATTGATAATGAGATACAAATTTAAAAAAAAGGGGGGGAACAAATTTCCAATGCCATCATTTCTTTTTTGTTTTGAAAAAATCAGGCTCAAATCCTGATTTTCTTAACTTTTTTCAGAAAAATTTAAAATTTTAACATTTTTGACACCTTTTGAACAAAATATTGTGGTGAATGTAATTTTGCTCTCCAAGTTTTCTTTAAATATGAAATATGCATCTAGAAAAATAGAGAAAATCTAGTTAAAAAATAAAAATAAAATTGGTACTCATTGAGTGATTTTTGTGGTTCATATATTTACGATTAAAAAATACAATATCATTTGTACTTTAAAAACTATTAAGAATTTTTCAACAAAACTTTATATATTACTTCATTTTATGAAGGTCAGTAACTCATAAACAATTTCAGAACTGTATCTTCAAAATTGAATAAAAAAAAAAAAAAAAAGATTTTCATACTCCATTGTAACCTTAAATGAATTTCATTCTTTAAAATTATGCTACCCAGTATTAGATATGAGTCACTGGTCTTTGTCTTTCAATAATATCATTGACCTTAAGTCTTTGAAAACAGTAAAATAAGTCCTTGATAATCTTTTGCAAAAGCTTGGAGTAAATTTATTATTAAGACTAAATTAATCATGATATATATCTACCAACAGTTTTTGCCTTAATCTCATTTTTGTTGGATTGACCTTGGATGGTCGTCGATTTTTCCCATTCTTTAAGAAACCATAATGATAAACGTAATTCTTAATATTACTTTAAATATGAAATTAGGCAAAATGAGTCTCTTTTGAAGGCATTGTTAATTTTTCTCATGAGCCTGTTTACAAATTTTAACTAAGCCATCAGTGTCATGTATAGCCATCAGTGTCATAACTATGTCATCAGTGTTTTAAACATTTTTTAAAAAGTATATGATCACACAAGGTATACAAAATTGATGTTGTCTTGATGAATGCTTTTTGCAGGTGAATCTGGATTGGGAAAATCAACATTGATAAATAGTCTTTTTCTGACAGATTTATATCCCGAACGACATATTCCTGATGCTCCTGGTATTTATTTATTTATTAAAATGTTTTTAAGTTTCCTATTATTTAAACAATATTGTTTTTAAATTAACATATTTAACAAACTACAAGCGAATAAACTCACTGCACAAAAAATAATGAACAGTCTCGATAGTTGGTGACCTACCAATTTCTTCTGTGTGTTAAAACTCATGCCCTTTCTTATCTGTTACATTCTTCTATCCAAAAAAAAAAAAAAAAAACTACTTGCATGATTTCTGCTCAACAATTGATGCCAAAAATAATCTTTATTAAGAAATGAATGATAGTTAATTTCACTTTTTTCCACTGCCTGGGGAGGAGGGGGGAATCATGCTTTCACACATTTTTAGTTCCATCAATCAAGCTCATAATATGCAGAATTTTGCTTAAATTTACCAATTAAAACCGGCAGTTCCTTCTAGTTATGGAATAATGATAAAAAATAACTTTTTATTCAGTGCAAGTAGATCATACATCATTTTTTTATGAATCTAACTTGTTCTTGGTGGAAAACTACTTCTCCAATATTTTTCTTTCTATAAAATATTGATGTATTCTGATTAGGAATTTTCCAGGAACTTTTAAAATTTATCTTCTGTTACTTAAAATTTAAAAAATAAATGAATTTCTGCAACATATTATAAAACATTAAAAAAAAAAAAAAAAAAAATTCCTTCACATTGAAGGACTTGCTTTCATCAAAAATTGTATTCTATGCGTGAAATTGTAAGAGTTTGAATTATGTATATAATTCCCAACCCTTAAAATTGTGAAATTATAAGGTTGAAAGAATACATTTAGGTTATCTAAAAATAATTCATTTTAAATAGAGATGCACCAAAAACCATTTTTTGAGGAATATTTAATATTTGGTTAAAATTCAAACCAAATAATCAACCAAATACCGAATACATGTTTAATTTTTTTTTAAAACTAGTATTTCAATCTATGCCAATTTTAAATTTTAAATATTAATCAATTTTAAGAAATATTAATATATTTTCCATTTAACATCATAGTTTAATCTATATCATGTATAGTTATTAATTTAAAATAAATCCTTTAAAAAGCAAAAATAAATTAATATAGTAAATATAACAATTTGGTTAATGTTTATCTGAAATTCTGCATAAATAGATAAATAATTTTTATCTTGGGGAAATAATTTGATAACATGTAATAATGGTAAAACATGTATATCATAATTGTAAGCTGTCGTAATAAAGAACCTTGTATTTACCTTACAGAAAAATGCAAACCAAGTTGCTCATAATATCAGTATAAATTATTCAAGTGGTTTTGTGCTATGTAAATCTCTTTAGTAACTGATAAATTACTGTATCATCACTAGAAAAATAAGTAATGAAATTCAAGCATTGCAAAGGGCTATTAAACTTAGATCATAAAGATTAATTTTAATTAGGTTGTTTTTTAATAAGTTAATATTTCATATATGGTGCAAAACTTAAAGTACTGCAAAATTGAATGTCCAAGTGTTTTACTTTTTTCTTAGTTGTAAAGAAAAATGAGCAGTTAATATTAAAGAAGTGATAAATTGACTTCATATATTTATTGCTACTTACCATCATGAGGTTTTTCTTTTTCTGGTTACTCTGTCATATTTAAATGAGTTAGTAATAGTTAGTAAAATGTAATGTGTCATAAAATCTAAGAAAAATTTAAAAGCAACAAAATTTAACTTGAATATCTAAGTGTTTTCTTTTATATTAAAACTGCTTTTAATGAGATAAAATTAATAAGTAACAATTTGAATTAACTTTGTACTGTAGTATTTTGTTGTACTTTCATGCAATGTTTAAAAAAATTGTTCGTTTATTGAATTGTTAATTGTCGAATAGTGAAATGCTAAATATGCAGTACACCGACCAACCAAATATTCAGTGCATCTCTAATTTTAACTGTTTTAATAATTTGTTTTTTTCACCTTTGTTGTATTTATTGTCTGTACATATACATACTTCACATATTTGACTTAAGTAAAACCATCAATTGTTGGGATAAATGCATAAATAAAGTTAAATTTTGATAATGTGCTGCATGTTTGAAAAACACAATTAATCGTCTATGTTTTTAATTCTTTCTTTTTTAGAGAAAATTAAACAAACTGTTAAGTTAGAAGCATCTACTGTAGAAATTGAAGAAAGAGGTGTAAAACTGCGTTTAACTGTGGTTGACACTCCTGGATATGGTGATGCCATTGATAATACAGACAGGTGAAAATTTTCAATGCTAAATGATTATTATATATATTTGTATTTCATCTTTAATTTTTCTTTTGGTCCAAAGTGATCATTCCTAGTTTTAAATATATTTAACCACAATCGAATTTAGATGCAAGAAAATAAATGAAGGCACCATAACTTTTCCAGAACTGTAACAATTATAATAAATGATTAAATCCTTCGTTGTAACCAGTTTTTGCATTTTAGGAATTCATTTTTTTCAGAAAAGCAGTACCAGAATAGCATTCCAGTACCAAATCACCCGTGAAATAAATTTACTGTACATATAATTGTAACATCATTGAAATTTCTTCAGTTAGAACTTAAGTTTAATAGTTAGTGTAAACAATACCAAACAGCCTGTTATGGTATCCAGATGCTACCATTTCATGTTTTAGTAGTCATCAGTCTGGAATAGCAATAACAGAACTGGATGTTGTAAACCTAAGCCTTTTTTTTTTTTTTTTTTTCAAATTTTAGTCCCTTTTTCTACAGTGAACATAAATTCCTTTCATTTTGCCCAAAAAACTAGTCTTTTTGCTTGCTTTCACTTATAGTATTTTTTAGCCTCATGTTCAGTTATTTCATGAAACATGTCACTTAGAATTTCCTGCAGAAATATTTAGTAAAGATATAATACAGTCAACTTTCCATAACTTGAATATTCCTTTCTTCAAAGTTTTCATCGAGTTCCAAACTGTTAAGAAGGCTAGGGTAGCCCGAGGGGGGGGGGGGGGGTCATGAAACAAACTGCAGCATTGAAAGTTTTGAGTATTTTTTCTCTTTTTTAGAGGGAGTGTCTTTATGGTAGTTAGGTGAATGCCCTTGGTCTTTGAGGGAGTGGGGGCACCACTGGAAAGAGCATTGGGAACTTCTCATAACTCAAACTATTGGTAACTCAGAAGTTTTAGGCAGTCCCTTGAAACTTCCATTTATTGAGAATCGACAGTATTCAGCTCACAGTGTCCTTGTCCCATTGGCTTCCACTCTCCCCTAATGTTTATCATACTGAATTGTTTTGAAGTACATTAAAGCCTTATTAATCCAGACAAATAGGGAACCGGGTCGTCTGAATTAATGAAAGTGTGGATTAAACAAAATATCCTATAAATTGAGCCAAGGTACATAAAAAAACTACTGTGCACATTAAAAATAGTATTTTGAATTCCAGAGAAAGAAATATAAAACTACATAAGAGAAAATTATAAAAATCCATTACAAAAATTCTGGATGCAGCCTACAAAATCACATTATTGCGCTAACTCGCCATTCATTTATGCAGTATGTAGTACATCAAAATTTCGGGATTAAGTGAAATTCAGTTTAATAGGGTCTGGTTTAATGAGGGTTTACTGTACTATAAAATTGACCTTTCAAAACTCTTATGAATTTCTATTCTTATAATTTTGAAAAGTGCAAAAGTTGTATTTTAGATCTCTGATGCTAAAAAAAAAAAAATTGACCTCATTATTTAAACTTTTTGATACTTTTGCTGTCATTGTTAAAAAAGAAAATCTTACATATTTCTTAATCTTATTATTTTGTGTAGAATGTCTTGAATACATGTTTTCTTTTTTCTGCAGCTTCAAGTCAATTATTCAATATATTGATGACCAATTTGAAAGATTTTTGAGAGATGAGAGTGGCCTAAATCGTCGTAACATCAATGACAGCCGTGTCCATTGCTGTTTTTATTTCATATCTCCTTTAGGTCACGGGCTGAAACCTTTAGATATTGAGTTCATGCGACAGCTACATGGAAAAGTCAACATTGTGCCTGTAATTGCAAAAGCAGATGCATTGACAAAGAAAGAAATGATGCAATTGAAAAAACGTGTAGGTTTTATTATTTTTATCAACTTGATTAATGTTGTTCTGTATTTGATAGGGAATAAAAGCTGTTTATCGCACATTATATGTTGCTTTAATGTAAATCTTAACAAATGTGTCTGAAATTATAATTATTAATTGCTTACTTTAAAAAGTTTTTATAACCATATTAAAAAGTTACTTTTAAACTTATTTTGTCTATACTTTGTTTTATTGTTAGCAAAGCTTGCTTTATTTCTGTATGGTTTAAGGTTTGAAGATGTATGACAACTATGAAAAGGAAGTTTATTTCATTGCAATTTTATAAATAGAAGTTTTATTTTAAAAGTATTTATTAATATGGGTTCATTTTTTATGTTGCTCTTTAACTTCAGATTAACAGAAACACCAATTTTAACATTTGTTACTTCAATGTATAGCACTTCGTAAAAAAAGTTCATTTTATTTCATCACTAGTGGTACTCGCACAGCTTTGCCCGTAAGAGAAAATTAAAAGGTCATATGGTTCGCCTATATATTTACAAATAATGTATGGTGAATTTTCTCGCCAGTTGGCTTGTGCCCATATAACGGTTCCACTTTATGATAATTTTGTAATTTACTCGTCCATTTTATGATAATTTTGCTCAGTAAAATTTTCTTAAAATAGGAATACAAAAAGAACCACATCGAATTTTTGAAAAATCACTTCAAGGTGTAGACCCCCATGCTACAAACTAACTTTGTGCCAAATTTCACGAAAATCAGTGAAACGGGCTAGGCGCTACACCGAGATCCTGACGGACAGAGAGACTTTCAGCTTTATTATTAGTAAAGATTATTCATGCTAAAGACACACAAAACAAGTGATTTATCATAAACTAGTTGTCATCACAACCAGTTGGTTTGTCTAAATGCACATTTATGTGAAGTAATGAGTGTGTTAAAGTGGCAAAATTCTAAAATTAATGCACCGTATGGTCAAAAAATGCTACGGGTTGGAACAAACTTTTTAACATTACAAGTTTAAATAAATTTGTTAATAAATTCAATATGAAATTGTAACAAAAAGGAAGTGACATTACCCTATTTTTTAATTTTATACGAGATTTTATTAAGTTAAAAAAGTTAGTACGAGTTTAGTCAAATCACATAAATGAGGAGTTTTTTTGCTTCATATGATTGTCTGTTTGAAAGTAAAATGAGGTTAAGAACAGGGTTGTTTGGTTTAAACCAAGTTTTTTTTTTTTTTGAACAATTAAGTACCCCCCTCCCCTTCCAATGTTTTCATGAATTTTAAAAGTTGGTGGAAAATTTAAAATCCAATTTTTGGAAAGTAAAAAGCAATGCTTTACAGATAAAGAACACATTAACAATTTTGTAAAATTGTTATTATTTTTATACAATGCAAGTTTTCTGATTATTGTTTTTTTTTTTTTTTAGTCCAGCACAATTCATAGTTTTGAAGTATTAATCTGATACAATACAAACTTCTGATTTTTTCTGTTATAAATGTTCTTTTTTTGTCCGATAGATTATGCAGGAAATCGATGAGAATGGAATACGCATATATCCACTTCCAGATTGTGATTCTGACGAAGATGAAGAATATAAAGAACAAGTAAAACAATTAAAAGTAAGCATAAAATACAATGATCTCAAAATGTTAAAGTAAATCAATAAATTATTACTGTATTGTAGAAAAAGTGCGTATTTACGCAAAATTATGCTATCAAACTTTCCAAATTCCAATGGTTTTATTTGGTACAGCTGACACTCTTGATATTGATATATATTTATGTATAAAGGGTGTTTACATTTTATATACACATGAAATCTATTTCATTGCAGTTAAATGTAACATTTAAAATTGCAATATAAGCTTTAAAAAGCCTTTTCTAAAATTTTGACTGGGCTAACTACCTCTCATTATAGCTGAATCTAGAAGGATTTAGATTACAAAAACAAAGATATCAAAAGGTTTCTGCTGCATTTCTTTTAAATCTCATTGTATGTTTTTTTTTTTTTTTTAAGTTAGCTTAGTTGTTTCCTTGTTATTCTCATCAGTTCTTTTTGAAAACATATTACAATCCATAATAAAATTTGCTAAGAACAACATTTTATTTTTAAATGTCCATGAAAATTGGAATGATTTTATAATAAAAATATTTTCAGAATATTTCTTACCCTTTGTGTAAGTCTTATTTGTCTATAAGTTATTCAATTTGAATATGTTTAGATACATATTCATTTATAAATTGTTGAATGATTTCTGTATTTCATTTCATTAGGAGGCAGTACCGTTTGCAGTATCCGCTGCCATTCCAACTATTGAAGTAAAGGGACGTAAAGTTCGAGGACGCTTGTATCCATGGGGTGTGGTAGAAATTGAAAATCCTGACCATTGTGATTTTATAAAACTAAGGACGATGCTTGTGTGAGTAAATGTGCATGTATTTCAGACACTTCTCATTATAAACCGGGAATATTTATTAAATGTTTAAAATACATTTCTAATAATTTATGATACAAAATGTTATTCAAAAGTTCCTAGACTAGAGTCAGTTGATTATAGAGAAATGAAAAACAAATGAGCATGTCAATTCATATCTGCTCATAAGCAGGGTTGCCAACTGCTCGGCATTTTGTGGAACTGCTCCGCAAAAATAGCAAAACTCCGCCCCGCTAAGAAGTTGTTTTGCTCCTCATTTCCCGGTCGAACGTTTTCAAGCTTATATTTTGCTATTATCATGTCATACATGTAGATATGGGAAATTAAAGATTCTTATGCTCAAAGATTGAAATAGTGTTTAAAACTGTTTTATTAATTTGAAAATAATAATTTTTATACTAGTGCTTAAAATTATTATTAAAGCTCTAAAACAATTTAAGATAAGTGGTTTTAGTCATTTTTATTGATTTTTATACAAAATACCAAACTGCTTCGCAAATTTTCAAATTACTCCTCAAAATCACCACAGATGCTCCTCAAATTGTAACTCCAAGGTTGTCAACCCTGCACATAAGGCATTATACTTTTTAAATTTTTAGGAATTTTCAATATTGGCTTTTATCTACAACAATTCTAAGCCATAATTGCAGACAATTGGTCTAAAGGAGTAGAAATTACGTATAGGGAACAGCAAAGTCAAATTCCAAGAAATGACTAATGCTCACACAGTTCAAAAGGATAAATTGTGATAGAAGGGTGCAGATAGAGTACCAAATTAGTGGATTTATGTGTAACGAGTTGCCAAGTACTTTGACCTGTACAAATATCATTTAACCAAACCAGGAAAAAGATATACATACAGGACCTGGAATATTTGAATTAACTGTTTGTTACTTTAACTAAGTTTTACTGTATGTTTATTTTTATTCTTTATTCAGTAATTATTTTTTTAGATTTATTTATTTATTTTTATTTTTTTTTATAGTAAAGGAGATAGGAAATTCACCCCTTCCCATGACTTAATAAAGGGAAGTTTCTATAAGATTGATTGGCATGCTGCAAAGTGTATAATAATGACATACATTCACAATATTATCCAAAGATTATATCTCATCTTTTTGTTATCTGCTAACTTTTTAATCTTCAAAAATTTGTAATGCAGCAGAAAATATAGTACATAGATAAAAAAGGAAAGAAAAGGAACTGAAACTTAAGAACAGATTAAGTTCTTAATAACATGCAAAATACCAACAACCTTATGACGTCCCGGGACTACAGCTTCATCCTTGTTATGGGCTCATCAGTCTGTAATAGTCAATAACCGAGCTGGAGGCAAATGTTCTCTCATCGAAGCTGAGATTACCTATGAGCTGGTTGCTAAAGTTAATTTAGTACACCAGCAAGAGACTGTAAGCAATGGTGCAGTACAACTGGAAAGTGAAAGTTAAAACTTAATAAGCTTTTACTGTTTTTGAGTAATGTGAGACACTTGCATCCAGATATCACCAGAAAATTTGAGGTGTGTCAAAAAGGATATTTTAGTTATTCCTATGTCTGTGGGTATGTAAGCAATGTGGTGAATTGGTGTGGAAACACCATTCAGATACTGCTTTTCTGAAGAAACATTCCTCTTTCTAGTAAAATAAGCCATGACAATGGATCCAACAATCTCTTTTCAGCATTTCAGTCACGGATGGATACAGAAGATCGTTTTAGGGGGGGGGGGGTTCATGCCAAAGAATATAAAGTGTTTGGTAAGAAACATTTCAAAATTCTTCTGAGATTCAATAAAAAACACTAAATCAGCCTGTATTTTAAATATGTATTTTGAAATTAATAATTGATGCATTGAATATATTATAACAATTGTTTACTTTTTATTCAAAGCATTTGAACACAACGTGAATATGAATAATATTGTCCGAGGTTTAGGGGGGGAGGGGATCAGGAAGGGTCATGACCCTTCCCTTGTATCCACCCCTGATTTCAGTACCACAAAGTTTGAATTCACCCTTGATATGCATGTATGGATACAAGGGCATCTATATAGGGGGACAAGCGGGGCTCAAACCCCTCCCCCCCAGACTTTAAATCTTCCTTGCTTTTAGTACTTTTTTCTTTGCAAAAATGTAAAAACATTTCTTTTTCAGCCATTAATGAATAAGTTATTAAAAATGTCAAATGTTAATAACATGAATCTGCACTGAAAAAGGTTTTTATGGGGAAAATATCCTGCTAAACCATGAGAAAAATACCTGAGACCCCCCTTACAATTTTGCATATGGGTGCCCTTGTATGGACATGCTTATAAACGTAGTTGTTAATCATTTGGAAATGAGTAAAATGCAGATTTTGTCCAAAATTTAAGTGAAAATTTACCTTGAAAATTCTTCCTTTACTTCATACAAGAAATAAGGATGAATAAAATTCTGTGATAAATGTTTCATTGACAAGTTACCTATTTTATAGCATTCAATAAAGATTAATGAGTAATTTCTCTTTTTTTCTCGTATCCTAGAACTCATATGCAAGATTTGCAAGAAGTTACTCAAGATCTTCATTACGAAAATTACAGATCTGAAAGGCTAGCAGGAAAAAGCACTGCTCGAAAACCAGCGTAAGTATTTTGCATATTTTATAAATTGTTTTTCATGATGAATCATTATAACTACATTCTTTATAAGCAATCATTTTAAACCCTTTTTTATATGTGCTGTGTGCCTACCTTATAATTCTGTGCTATAATTCTGTGTATATAAACTCATATATCATGAGTCTGGGATAACTTAATCGCTATGAAACAGCAATATTCACTTATAACATGTTAAGTCAATGTATCATGATTAATGTATTGTAAGTGATGTCGTAAAATACCACTTGTGTCTCCCAATTGGTGCAAAAGTTTGTTTCAGAGAAAATTAACTGGAAATTGCTTTTATTTTTGGAAACCTTTTTTTACTTCCTTTTACAAAAAAGGAAGTATTGTATTCGCGAAAAAGTTTTCACTCATAAACCGGCCTTAATTTCCATTTTACTCACCCCGAATGAATATTGAGTTTTTTTTCGACTCGATCACACATGATAAGTGCCTAAGAACGTATAGACACTCGAAATATCCATAATGACGATTCCTGAGTTAATTGCAACGAATTTTCTCGTGGCATCTGTATGTACGTATGTGCGTATGCATGTTGCATAACTCAAGAACGGGAAGTCCTAGAAAGTTGAAATTTGGTACGTAGACTCCTAGTGGGGTCTAGTTGTGTATCTCCCCTTTTGGATGCATTTGGGTGTTTCTAAAGGGGTCTCTTGCCCCTTATTGGGGGGGGGGGAATCATTGTTAATTTCGATATAAACTCAAGTTGTGCAATAATTTGGCTGACACTTGGCAATATATCGCCAGTCTTTTGGTCGCCAAGTTTTGTCACTAATTTTGGCGATTATTTTTTTTTTTAAATCTGTTTCAATTTGGCCACTGTTGGTGATAGTTAGAGAATTGACTATTGAATCACATTAAAATTGCCAGTAATGGGGAAATGACATTAAATAGGAGTAAAAGGAAGTCATGTGATGCACACATCAGCTCGTTTTAATATATAAGTTGATTATGTAATAAATATTAAAAAGTATTCTTTGTTTGCCTTTTGCTCTTTGGTTAAAGAATTTATTTCGGTTGTATGAAGAGTGTAAGATCTGAATTTCTTGTGTCAGTTCACTGGATCAAGCTTCACTAGCCAAAGTTTTCTGCAACTCCCAACAATGTAGAGCCAAGCTCACTATTTAAAATTGTAACTCTTAGGCAAAATTTCAAAAACCTGACAGAAAGATTAAAGCATTTAGTACAAACTGCTAAGAAAACAGAAAGAGCTATATTTGTTTCCCCTGAAAATTTTATGCCTTTTTTTGCCCTTGTTATACCTACCGGGTAGTCCAAAGGTGAGCGTACTACCCTTTTAGTTTCGACTAGAGATGCGCCGAATGCCATGTTTTGCCAAAGAACGAATACCAAATATTGGGTTAAAATTCTAACCGATTAATCATCCATTTACCGAATATTTGGTTACATTTTTTAAACTTTAATGATTGTACTTTTCTTTTATGCCAATATGAAATAGAAATTTTTCGTCTGTTTTGTGCCTTTTGTGAAATGTAAATGCATGGCCATTTAACATCCAAATTTATTTACCTTAAGAATGACAATTAATCTGAAATAAATAAATGTAACTAGGGGGCTATCGCCCCCTGCTCGCTTGCGCTCGCCAACCCCTGGAACTGTTTACGCATTTCTTTCAGATCGCTTTGCGATCCGAGCTCGCTACACTAGCTCACCAGTCACCAAAATATTAGTCTAGCTTTATTTGTATTTAAAAAAGTAAAGTTTTTTTTATATGAATCTCATAAGAAACACTTATGATTTTCATACATTTAAAGCAGACAATTACTTTGACATGCAACTCGTGCTTTAGATTATTATAAAGCATAAATTCGCACTTTCCATTATCTTTTGAGAGAAGTATGAAAGGGAACATTTTTGTACTAAAATTACAAACATAATATAATCTGTGTTTCCTATATTTACTGAATGCAAAAGAGATTACAGATAAAAAAAACCCTACAATGTTTACACTCCATAAAGCTTAAACAGCTTAAATAGCTGAAATTTCATGGTCATTAATTATACTATGTTCAGTGTCAAAATATGTGTGTATATATGTTTCAAAATGTCTAACAGTTGCAAAGAGCAAGCAACTTCTGACATTCTCTGAAAGCAGTGATTTAGTAAAAAATTTTAGAATGAGTGTTTTAAGAGTCAAAAGATCACACCCAGTTGCACGACAGCTCATGGGGGCCAAGGCCTACTGTAGCCATCTCACTCTTTCTGACCAACGACTCTGGTCTGCTAGGCAGATGTTCCGGTTAAGAGGTTAGCCTAACGCGAAACCCCCAGGGTTTGGTTTCCGAGCACGCTTGATACTCGTTTTAATGACCCACTGAAGGGATGAAAAGCTGATTCAATCATGCCAGACCCGGAGATCAAACCCGAACCTGCAGCGTTGTACTTCAACTAAGCAACTTTGCTTTGTGTACACTTGAATATAATTTACGAAGAAGAAAGCAGCGGGCTACGGAGTCTTTAGATTAACAATCTGAAAGCAGATTGGTCAAAAATGCTGCCGATAGGTTTAGGTGCACAAATGCACAACGTGTACTTCAAATCGAGAGAATTACGCAAGTGTTTTTCCAAACGCATTTACGGACTAATCATTTACTTTACTCAAGAAAAAGAGTTGACCTAAGACTGATAACAATAAAACTGGGGAGAAATATTATTGAAGCAAAAAAAAAAAATAGTGATTATTACAACACTAATACTTATATCATATTTCGAATACTACTTATTTCATCCAATAGTAACGTGCCTTTTAAATTCAAACGTAAACAATTTCCTGTTAGATTAGCCTTCCTTATGGCTATTAGTAAAGCACAGGGTCAAACTGATTTTGTGAAAACATATTATCAGTAATATCAGGTGTCACGATTCAATTTATCGCTTTACTTTGTCACTTGGTTCAGTTCTTAACATCAATGTCCTTGCAAGAGTGACATAATTCGCTCTTCAGGTCTTCACGATTCAATTTGGCTCTTTACTTTGTCATTGTGGTTCAGTTCTTAACTTCAATGCATAGCAAAACTAAGTGACATGTTTTGCAAAGAGAATTGTCCAATAAATTAATTTAGTCTATGTAGAATAACATAATATATTAAAAAATGTGGTTGGAAAAAAAAACTTCCTTTTTTGGTAAAGGATTCAGAGTCGAAGGTTTAAAATTTCAAGAGACAGAGTCTGCGGATTCACGGCTGGAGTCAGACTAATTTTGAGTGAAGGAGTCAGACACATCTGACTCTTGAATGACTTACATATGACGTATCCATGACTGAAAAATGGTTTTGTCAAACCTAAACAAATTTTATCAAAAGTTTGACCCTGTGCATTGTTTATAATCATTAGAAAAGCTAATCTAACAGGAAATTGTTAACATTTGAATTTAAAAGACTGGTTACTATCGGATGAAATAAGTGGTATTCCAGGATAAGTATCAGTGTTATTATTAGCATTTTTTAAAAAGATACACTAATACTTTTCTCCAGTTTTATTACTATCAGTGTTAGTTCAACTCTTTTCTCCAGTAAAGTGCATGATAATTCCTCAAATATGTTTGTTAACACTCATAGAACTCACTCTATTTGCAATTCGCGGTTCACGACGTGCGTTTGCGCTCCTACGCCTATCAGCAACATTTCTAACTGATCTGTGTTCAGATCTTTCATCTAAAGACTCCCAAGCTCACATTTCTCTTCTTTGTAAATTATATTCAAATGATTCCAAACACTCATTCTAAAATGAAAATCCTAACGCTAGAATTCAAAAGCTAGAACTTGAACTAAACTACATCCAACGCTAGAAGCGAGTCTGCAGCACATGTAAACAACAATCGTACGTAAACAAAGCTGATCGTTGCCAGCGGAGAGAAAGAAATAAAGGCTCGTTCTGCGCCACGCATAAGCGTTTTATATATATAGACAGATCATCCCTAAGGCAAATGCAAATTAATATAGTAAATGGCTAATTTGGTTAGTTTATCACCAATTCTATACAACTTTAGTTATTTTATTTATTGACCTAATGATTTCTTTACCTTTTGATAAGTGATAATAATCATATATTATAAGTAAATACTCTTGTATATATAAAAACCCAAGGTGCTTTTTGTTCAAGTGATTTTCTGCTATTTTTGTCTTCTTAGTAACTGAACGATTGATAATAGAAACTAATGATTTAACATCCGAGTGTTTTCTATAAACTTAAAATTAGTACTTTGAATGTGACAATATTAGTAAGTAACAATTTAAATTCATTTACACTACGGTACTACACTAAAACTTTCATTCAGTGTATAAATGTTTGTTTACAGGACCCAATATAGGCTGATTTTGCTACCGTTTTTCGGTACCTTCACAAAAATCTTGTTTTGAAATAGGTACTTTCACAAAAATCAAGTAATAAAATCAGGTAGCTTCACAAAAACATCGAAAATTTCACAAAAATTCGCATTTTAAAATATAAAATTTGTTTCTCTGTTTAAAACAAAATTAACTTATAACATAAAATTCTAAGCAGGTTTATATGAACAATCGCTTAAATAGCAACCTTTTTGTGGTATTTTAACTAATTTTTAGCTGTTTCTCACCAAGTGTATTTATGCAATATTATTGCTATCTTTTAACATGTTTTGGGGAACCGTTTTTCTCATAATTTCCAATATTGTGCACAGTACATAGCCCATTAAGCTGAAATTACGATGGTATTTTTGGTACTTCTTAGGTTTTTAGTCCCCCCCCCCCCCCCCAAAAAACAAAACCTGTTAAAAATAATACTAGATGACATTTACACTTTTCAAACTAAAATTTCACTTGTTCTACTTCTCTTTTACAAACATTAGGATGCCTCTAAAAGTTCACAAAAACAATGCTGATAAAAAAAAAACTTTCACAAAAATAGAATGATGCAATACTTTCACAAAAATAGGTAGCGAGAAAAATATCCTGGATTGGCCCCTGGTTTACCAAATGTCAAATGTGTAAATTTGTTTACTGGTCAGTTGCTCAATATTAAAGAACCGAATACCAACCGAATGTTCGGTGCATCTCTATTTTCAGCATTATGTTAGTTATGGTTATACACTGTTGCCTTGAGTCATAAACACTTATAGAACACCATCTATGTCGTAACACAGTTGAATTCTGTGCTGTGTTCTCGCAAATGTTTTGCAGAGTTTTCGGGATTTGGAGATCTTTTACCGCAAAACATCTGCAAGAACGTGGTATGCATGATTCACCTGGGTTGTGACATGTATGGTATTCTACCAGCATTGATGACTCTTAAAACCGCAAGGTTATTTTACACCCTGAACAAATTTGGGCTTGTGTACCATTTTGTACTTTGTTATGATGTCAAAATGAAAATATCCTTGAAATTCTGTGCTTGTTCTGAAAAGCACCTTTTGGGATGGGGCATAACAGGTCATATTGATTACATGGCAATTTTTACATCAACAAAAAGAGGAGGAGGGGTAAGAAATCCGACATTAAATGGTCACATTACTTCTTAAAATGGTAAGAGATAATTACAAATTTTGACTTTAAAAGTTAACTCTTATCATAGTAAAAACTAATACTGATTTATTAATCTTTTTTAAAAAGTGTTTCTCCTGAACTTTCTGAGAAAGATCGCATATTACAAGAAAAAGAAGCAGAACTTCAGCGCATGCAAGAGATGCTCCAGCAAATGAAGCAAAAAATCAAGGAAGAGGAGCAGCGAAATGCCACTCCATCGCCTACGAATCATTCGCCTGAAATTTCTCATAAATAGTTCTTCAAGCATGTGCTTTTGTTATTTGCCTTTATTTTCATGTGTTCTGAAAGACTTTGTTGCCATGTGTTCATTTATATGATGCTCTTTTTTGCCTATTTTTTTCCACCATTGCTTTTGAGTATAAATCATTTTTTCAGCTTTTATTGTTGGTGTATAAGATATGAATTCTCATTTTAGTACTTCCATGTTAGCTGTTCTTTTTAAAATAATTTGTATTACATAGAATGAAAAGATTATTGAGACTTTATTCTTTTAAAAACGCTTTTTCCTTCTTAATATTCTTGTGCAATATGCTTATTTTAACATTTCCTAATATGTTCAGAAATCAAAAATTTGTTTTGTGTTTTAATACTTCTGAATTCTAATTCACTTTTTTTCATGTGTATTTTTTAGTGAATATACCATTACTAATAATTTATTATACTTTTTTTTTAAGTACAAAAATGTGAAAAATAATCAATATAATATGTGCATGGTAGAACTGAACAATAAAAGGATTTACATATATTTATCAATTAGTCATGCACAACATAAACATGTTACTTACTATTTGTTCATGTAAATGAGCTTGAATTATATCATGTTTTGTTCTTCAGATGAAATATTCTTAAAAAAAGTTTTTACCTTAGGATATATTTATATGTAGCCATGAATCTAATAAAATTAATATTTTGATAAAATAATTTAGGTAGTGTATATTAAAGAGTGTAGAGTTAATAAAGTTGAAATACAGTAGAACTTCTCTAATCCAAAATTCTGGTTAATCCAGACTTTTTCATTAAAAAGTTTACCTGAAATGATTTAATTTTATTAAAAAAGGAAACATGTTTTCAGCATTCTTAATTTTGTACACAGTGATGAAATTAATTGAACAATTCAATGATCACATTTACATTTATTAGAACATTAAAAATATATAGATTTTATGGTAATGATCTTTTAGGGTGGAGATGGTTGTCAAGTTTATCTAATGAAGTATTATTGCTCTTGACAAGGGGAGACATATTCTGGTTCTATTGGTTTGAATCAACAGATTCAAAAGATTATAGTACTGAGCAGGGGTGGCATTTCAGCATTTCATTTGGGGGGTCGAGTTTCTTAAATATGTATCACCACAGTGCTTTGCCGAACACACGTTAGCTAACAGGAAGTGGTCATAAAATTGGTTTAATATAAATAAAAATTAGTGCTTAGAGACAATTAAAATTTTGATTCATTTCTTAAAGTTATCATACAAAACATCTCGATACTAAAGTTTTTATACCTTTTGGAAAAGTTTTAATGCATGATTTTTGGAATTCGGAAGAGCAGGGAATCGTGTTACTAATCTATCAGTGCCCAGTGTCTTATAGTTTTGCCAGTACAGCTAAATAGAAATGATAGTGAAAATGGTCATGCCCTTTAGCATGTATGACTTCTTTTGAATTTTTTGCCCATTGTGCTTTGAAAATAATTCTCTAACCTCCTGAGACATAAAAAAAAATATTTCTCTACTAGCTGAGCTGATTGGAATAGTTAAAAAATAATTGAAGTAACACAGTTATGTATGAAAACAATTTTTATATCTTGCTATTCAAAATCACTCGGGCAACTTCAAAAATTGTGAGGTGCTTAATTTTTCATCATTAAATAATCTAGTCTCGTTGGCACTCTCACCTTCAATGAGATGTCTTCTTCCTCCAGCTCTGTTATTCACTGACTGATGAGTTCATAACAAGGACGAAACTGCAGTCTGTGGATGTGAGAATCGGTCTTGTCAGTATATTACTTGTAATTTTTCTTGCCTCATGCTAAAAATTTTACTCATTATTGAAACATTTTATTTTTTCGTTTAAAATCTAATCCAAGTAATATAGAGCCAACCATACAGAAAAATAATTATCATCAAATCTTGTTTTAATATCATTTGAAACTGAATCTATTACTTCATACAAAATATTAAAAAATCAATGTTTGACTTCACATCATCATGCAGATTTTGTCACTTTTTTTTTCCTTTATTGCTCCTTTTTAAAATTGACTCTGAGGAAGAATTTTTTTTTAAGTTTCACGCTTGATTGAAATATACATCTATGTAAAATCTATTTTCAGTTTCAATTGTAGATTAAACTATGGTAGTATGGTGCACAATTCAATTGTAGATTGAACTGTGGCATGAATAGTCCGAAAATTAAGGGTAGCAGATTGAAGATGTTTTGATACAGTAAAACATTTTTCAAAAACTTTCCTCAATACAAATTAAATAAAAATTCAAACGAAGTCATACATGCTAAAGGGCATGAGCTTTTTCACCATTGAATGAATCGTTTTACAATAATTCTTCCAGTCATCAAATCACTGCTTTGAAGTTATCAAGAAATGTTTTTATGGTTTTAACTCTTGAAGACCATCTTGTGTCACTCCGAGATTTCATTATTATAGAGCCTCATAAAAGTTATTTGTTGATATGCTTTTTTATTATTCAACAATCACATGCATTTTTAAGAAGTTTCTATGAAAGCATATAATGCATTGAGCAGAACGTTTTTCTAGCGGAAGAAAGCAATGAACACTCATTAAATATACAACTTAAAAATGAGCGTGAAAGTGAATGTAAAATACCAAGGAATTTTCTCTTGAAAACCTTGCAGCCACACCACTTTGCACAGGCCTCTCATATTCGACATACCATTGTTACGCTGGGCACACAAGTATGAAATATTTAGCTCCTGTATGAGGAAATATCTTCTTTAGTTGAAATTAACCATGGTTCTCTAGCCGCTTTCTATGTTCTGAAAAGGCCGGAAAATACTTCATGATTTTCTAAGTCATCATGCAAATAACAAAAATCCCTTTTTCTAATCTGGGGAAGTATCGAGTTTCATCAAATAATTACTGAGAACCAGGGAAAGTTTTTTAATGAACACTGATTTCCAACTTACATAAATTGAATTCACCCATTTTCTATCATTCTATTAAAAAAATTTGGGGATGCAACCGAAACCTCTTGACCCCCCCCCCCCACCCTGTTTGCCGCCCCTGGTAAGGAGTGCTTGTAACTTACATTCTGTTTTAGCAGACATTTTTCTTTTCTATATTTATCGGAATTTCAGGCAATCCAAGTTTTTGTAGTCAGAACAGGCATTTTGAACCAACCCTATTAGTTAGGATTAGCGGGATTCTACTGTAATTTAAACTTGTGTGTTATTAAATATAAAAATAGCTTGTACCTTCCATTGCAAATATACTAGTAAGCAAACAGTTTACTAATATACTGCAAGTATAATAGCAAATATTTTCAGTAAATGTAAATGTACTTACAAATACTTGACTATCGATGTGATGTTAAATATTTAAGTTACTGATATTCTTTCAAATAATCATCTAATGTTCCTCATTGTGAAGTGCCTTTTATGAACGTAACATTGTTCTTGACCAAAGTTTTATGTATTTTTGCAACAATAAATCAAACAAGTTTTAATTACTATTTTGAAAGTTACTTATTTTGATCTGCTTTGTTTTTCTGATCTCTTCTTCAAATAGCATATAGATTTTTAACTTACTTTTAATACAATTCTTTATTTTTGTTGATTAATATAATAGGTAGAATCCATGTCAATTCAACAGGGGCTGTAACATGGTGGTCTCGGATTTTTTTGAATTTAACATATGTTAAAATTCATAAAAAAATTAAGATACGTTTTTTTTTGTTTTGCCCCCAAAAAAAAATTCTTAGGCCGAGATACAGGCCGCCAAAGATGGTAACATTTTGAAATCTGTGCTTCAGTTTGTTTTCCACAGTCTGTTGAAAAAAAGAAAAATTAATGTTTTTGATTTTTCTCAAATACGTCAATTTCAAAAATTTCATTTTTTTACAGTTTATTAGTACAACTGAGCACTACGTTCCCTGAAAAGGAGAGCTTCCACTTTTGTTTAACAGATTTTAGAGGCACTTGAAAAAATGAGGGTTTTAAAGGAACTGTACATAATTGCAGACCTGAAAATTAAAAAAAAAAAAAATTGCAGCAAACGGCCAGGGAACACTTTTAATTAGCGAAAATTTCATTTTGAGCCTCTACTTTATCCAGGAGTTTTATTTTTTATGATTACTAGAATGCAGTTTCTAGCCAATTCACTGTATTTCCCCACGCAACCTTTCAACATAGCGTAGAAAGAATCGTAAGGCGCAATGCCATCTTGCTCTCTCTAAATTTTATATTCTGAAAAAATGGCGACTCAAAATGAAAGTTTCGCTATATGACTGAATTAAGAGTGTTTTCTGGCCACTTGTGTGTTGCGATTTTTTTTTTTTTTTTTTTTTTTGTATTTTCAGGTCTGCAATTACATAGAGTTCGTCAAAAACCTCATTTTTTTTTTCAAATGCCTCTAAAACCTGTTAAACCAAAAGTGGAAGCTCTCCTTTTCAGGGAATGTATTGCTTGTCATACTAATAAACTGAAAAAAAATGAAAATATTTGAAATTGACGTATTTGAGAAAAAATCAAAAACTTTATTTTTAATTTTTTTTTCAAAAGAATGTGGAAAACAAACCAAAACACATATTTCAAAATGTTGCATATGTTTTTAAACAAGAAAAAATATTCTTTTAAGTAAAACAAATCGCAACAAAATATGTTCCACTGTTCCTGAGATGATGTACTTTAAAAATTGTGGCCCAAGTGAGAAATCATAACAGGACTGCCATCTTTGGCGACCTGTATCTCAACCCAGGAATTTTTTCAGGCAAAACAAAAACAAAAAATGTATTTCTTATTTTTTTTATGAATTTTAACATATGTTAAATTCAAAAAAATCAGAGATCATCACTTTACAGCCCTCGTTGAATTGACATGGATTCTACCATAAAGGAGTCAGGAAATGGCAAGTGCCATAATGGGGTTGTTTCTTTCAGTCACTGAAATCAATAGAATAAACAAACAAAAATAATATGGAGCTAGAAAAAACTTTTGTTTTCCCAACCGTTGTGTTTTATTTAATTTTGTAAACTGATTTTGGAAAGAAGGCGTCTTTAGGACAATGTAAGTGATGTATTTTGGCGCGCTAAATGTTTCCAATTTGTTGTCAACCAATGCTTCAGGGCCAGATTTAGCTCCATTCCGCCCCTACTCAAATTTGAAATCTGCCGCCCCTCCCCCCTGAAAACAGCAACATTTCCTTGACTCTAAAACACTCAAAACGTATTACAGAAATATAAACTGTCAAGCTTCTGAAGAAATGATGACGTTTCACATTCAGAGGGGCCCCAATGGAAGGTCACAGTGATTTCCCAAAAAAAATCCTTATTTGGCAAATTTTGCTGACGATTCAGCCAGTGACGGATGCAAGGGGGGGGGGGGGTTACCTGAAAAAATAAAAAAAAAACTGAAAACGTAAAAAATTGCAAATATGGGGTATTTCACAAACGGGTGGATACGGGGGGGGGGGGGGGGGGTTGTAATCTGTTATAAGGTTCATTACATTTTTGAGTAGTGAAATGACTGCTTGAAAGAAAAAGAAGCTTGACCAAAACCATAAAAAACTGAATAATTTTCGCATCCTTTTTTCTTTTTCTTTTCTTTTTTTTTTTTTTTTTCACTTTTCTATTTATATATGAGGCAGTGAGACGCAAAGGGATGTAAGTGGACATTTTCACGTTTTGAGCAAAACACGTTTGAAGATAACATCCTATGTAGTCTTTTGTGGAATGTTTTTTCGAAGTCATGCTTTATAGCAGCAACTTCCAGGGCTACTAGTAGCATCTCTTGCCGTAGGACAGAGGAGAGGTTCACCTACCATGTGTACTAGTTATCTCCTAAGTTTTAATTTTGCCTCTTACATCCCTTTCCCTTTGCTTCTCGCTGCCTCATTTATTTAGAAGATATAGTTAGTAAAATAGCTTTTCTTGAAACAGTTAGTCTGCGGCGCTGTGTTCAGGAGCTAGTAAAATCTTCTATGCATACAATAAAATAAGATGTTTGTGTGTGTGTGTGGCGCGCATCCCGGGAGAAACGGTAAGGCCTAGAAAGATCAAATTTGGAATACTGGTGCAGTTTTTGCCGAGGATGTGCACCTCGGGCTTCGATTTTTGATATTTTAATTAGAAAAAAAGTTATTTAATGTTTTATGTGTTTTTTTGCACTTTTTAGTACTTTTTACCTCACAGAGCCCGAACCAATCGCACCATACAAATATTTTTTGTACTATAGTGTAGAAAATTTAATTTTAAATATGATGAATGAAAAAATTTTTGAAGATTGAGCAATATTTATTTATTTATTTATTTATTTATTTATTTTTTTTGAATTTTTGAAAAAACCTTTAATTTGCATTTTTTCCAGGGCTTTTTTTTTTTTCTAATATCATCCTGCGAGAAGAATCAAAGCCTCATTTATAAATTTTAAGTTGGTAATAGTAAAAACATTTTGCCCTCTTCAGAAAAAAAAAGTTCTTAAAAATACGGAATAGTTTTTTTTTTTTTACAATTTTTTTAATGCTGAACACATTATGTCTTTTCACGCATCGGTCGAAAAAAGCGTTCTTCAATCTTTTATACTTGTGACGTCACTACTTGGATTTCGATTCGATATTTACGATGGAATCTTAATCGCAAGCAATGTTAATCTTTTTTTTTTTACTATAGGGTCATTCCATGCCAAGTGATCCAAAGTTTTTTCCCTCACCTTTTTGTATTTCTTTGAAATTTGGCTCATCGATTGTACCCTTTGAGGTAATCAAAAGTCCAAATTTTTAGATTTTTATCTCTATTATTTTTTTATTTATGACACTTTGATTTTTCGAAAAACCCGCTTTTTTTCATGGATGCTTGAACATAAAATGGACGATAACTCAGCACCAAATATAGATAGAAAGATTTGGTAAAAAGCATCTTAAAGTACATTAGTTGCTGTTTAATGGGATATGCAACATGATCAATTCCAAAAAAATTTTAATTTTTAAATATAAAATTTAAATTTTAAATTTATATTTCTCAGAAAAGGTATAATGAATTTTTTTTTTTTTTAATTCTCAAAAATTTATGTGTATTTTATCTTCATTTGTGCAAAGTTTCAAGCTGGGATCTCAATGAGATCATATTTTTATGAATTTTTAAATAAAATTTGACTTATGAAATAATGACATTTTTCAGATTCTAACCAGTTACATATGGGGTTCTTTTACTGGGGATGGTCTAGTAAGTAGTAATTGATCATGACTATGCTTGAAATGAACTGACATGACTTTGTAGATTAGTACACCCCCCCCCCCCCCCTCCGTCACACAACCACTTTTTATCGTTTTTTTTTTTTTTCATAACTGTATTTAGAAAAAAAGCCGGCACGTAAGAGTTATAACCTTAATAAACTGGGACACACGCTGCTAAACATCAGTAGTGACTAAAGCTTATAAATGCGGGGGGGGGGGGGGTCATAAAAACTAAAAGTCAGAAAAACTGAAGAGAACCACTCATTTGCAGATTTTTTTTCTTTCGGAAAGTGGGACGGTAGGGGGAGGGGGGGATCTGGAATGAAACATAATAACATGGAACGTTATGCTCAAATTAGCAAAATTTGTTTGATCTATAACTGCTTTTAATGTATGTATAAATAGATCTCGCTGCGTTGCTCTCGTTTACAAGTGAATTAAGAGAAAACTAGCATTAAAGAAAAGAAAAAACAGCTGCACTCCAAATGTTATAGAAAGACAGTTTTATGCTGACAGACATATGACCTGATACTTAGATTTATTTTTAGTTTAGTGTAAAAAGAATGAAACAACACGGGGGGAAACACTCCTATTTTGCTGTGATCTTGGGACAAACTATTTCTTTCCTCCATCCAAAATTGAAAGTTGGTGCAGGGGTAAGGAACGAAATGAATCATAACTTTCCTTATCAGATAGTGAAATAATCAAGTACACTTTGTGAAGTTCGGATTGAAAAAGAAACACTTGGTCTGAAAAAAAAAAGCATCAGATGAAGCGTGATACTAGTATAGTGTTAATCGTATGTGTGAGTGAATGTGGGGGGGGGGGGGGTAATGTACTTTGTCTTGCTTTAAAGAAGAACATTAACCAGCTTTTAATATGTTTTCTATTCATTTTGTTTTATTTTATTCATTTATTTATTTTTTACATTTTGAAAATAGTTTTGGAAAAAAGTAATAAAAGTGGTGGCGCGGGGGGGGGGGGGGTCTTTTTCTTACTTTAAAGAAGAACATTTACCAATTTTTAATAAGTTTACTATTCAGTTTGGTTTTTTATTCATTTATTTATTTTTTACATTTTAAAAATAGTTTTGAAAAATATAATAATAAAAGTGGTGGCGCGGGGGGGGGGGGACTTGCCAATTTAGAAATTCACGTCAGCTCACTTCAAGCATAGTTATGATCAATTACTACTTACTAGACCATCCCCAGTGAGAGAACCCCATTTTTAACTAGTTAGAATCTGAAAAATGTCATTATTTCATAAGTCAAATTTTATTTAAAAATACATAAAAATATGATCCTATTGAGATCCCAACTTGAAACTTTGCCCAAATAAAGATGAAATACACAAAAATTTTTGAGAATTTTTTTTAAAAAATTCATTATACCTTTTTTGAGAAATTCAAATTTAAAATTTAAATTTCATTTTTTAAAAATTATAATTTTTTTGAAATTAGTCATGTTGCATATCCCATTAAACAGCAACTAATGTACTTTAAAATGCTTTTTACCAAATCTTTCTATCTATATTTGGTGCTGAGTTATCGTCCATTTTATGTTCAAGCATCCATGAAAAAAAGCGGGTTTTTCGAAAAATTAAAGTGTCATAAATAAAAAAATAATAGAGATAAAAATCTAAAAATTTGGACTTTTGATTACCTCAAAGGGTACAATCGATGAGCCAAAGTTCAAAGAAATACAAAAGGGTGAGGGAAAAAATTTCCCATATTTTGGATCACTTGACATGGAATGACCCTATATAGCTTTCTTCTACATTTTATGACGTGATGACTACGTGTTTTTCCGGCAGCGCTTGCTTTTTTTCTTTTTTTCTTTTTTCTTTTTTTTTGTTTTATTTAGGGATTGCATTTATTATTTTTTTTTTGCATTCCCCCCCCCCCCCCAAACTGGACCTTTTGCTGTATTTATATTACGTTACATTTCATGGTTGTGCGAATTTAATTCAATAAAAACAGCGAGATTTTTTTTATGTTTGTCAAACACTACTTTTTGCACTACTACGGGGATTTTGAGATTTTTTTTTCTTTTGCTTTACTTAAATAAAAAAAAAAGCTGTTTTTTGAAAGATTTTTGTTTTTATTTGGAAATGGGCGGGGAGGTTAAAATAAATAGAGATGGATAACAAAATTTAGAGATAGATCGTAAAGGTAAATAGCCGCCGAAGGCGGCAATCTTGGCGTAAAAATGTGAATGGCACAAAAAAAAGAGATGGATTGATTGATACTGCTGAATGACAAGTTCACCAAACAGCCGCCGTAGGTGGCTGCTTGCACAGAAAGGCGAATTGCGAAAGAAGGCGAACCAGCTGGTCGCCGCAGGCGGCTAGTGAAAAATCTATACATATAATAAAATAAGATGTTTGTGTGTGTGTGTGTGTGTGGCGCGCTTCCCGGGAAAACGGTAAGGCCTAGAAAGATGAAATTTGGTATACAGATACAGTTTTTGCCGAAGATGTACACCTCTGGCTTCGATTTTTGATATTTTAATTAGAAAAAAAGTTATTTAATGTTTTATGTGGTTTTTTTTTTTGCACTTTTTAGTACTTTTTTACCTCACAGACCCCGAACTAATCGCACCACACAAATATTTTTTGTACTATAGTGTAGAAAATTTAATTTTAAATATGATGAATGAAAAAATTTTGAAGATTGAGTAATTTTTGTATTTTTTATGAATTTTTGAAAAAACCTTTAATTTGCATTTTTCCTCGGTTTTATTTTTTTCTAATATCATCCTGCGAGAAACAATCAAAGCCTTATTTCTAAAATTTAAGTTGGAAATAGTAAAAAACATTGCGCCCTCTTCAGAAAAAAAAATTCTTAAAAATACGCAATAGTTTTTTTTTTACGATTTTTTTAATGCTGAACACATCATGTCTTTTCACGCATCGGTCGAAGAAAGCGTTCTTCAATCTTTTATGCTTGTGACGTCACTACTTGGATTTCGATTCGATATTTACGAGGGAATCTTAATCGCAAACAATGTTAATCTTTTTTCTTTTTTTTTACTATATATAGCTTAATTCTACATTTTATGACGTGATGACCACGTGTTTTTCCGGCAGCGCTTGCGTTTTTTTTTTTCTTTCCTTTTTTTGTTTTATTTAGGGGATTGCATTTATTTCTTTTTCCATCCCCCCCCCCCAAAGCTGAACCTTTTGCTGTATCTATATTACGTTACATTTCATAGTTGTGTGAATTTAATTCGATAAAAACAGCGAGATTTTTTTATCTTTGTCAAACGCTACTTTTTGCACACTACCTGGAATTTTAGGTGTTTTTTTTTTTTTTTTTGCTCTACCCTAATAAAAAAAAAGCGGTTTTTTGAGTGATCTTTGTTTTTATTAGGAAATGGGAGGTGAGGTTAAAATAAATAAAGATGGATAAGGAAATTTAGAGATAGATCGTAAAGGTAGATAGTCGCCGAAGACGGCAATCTTAGCGTAAAAAATGTGAATGGCACAAAAAAAAAAGATAGAGATGGATTGATTAATACAAATTTATTTAAACAGCCGCCGAAGGCGGCAAACTGGAAGTAAAAAGGTAAATGACAAGTTAACCAAACAGCCGCCGTAGGTGGCTGCTTGCACAGAAAGGCGAATGGCGTAAGGAGACGAACCAGCTGGTCGCCGCAGGCGGCTAGTAACATAAAAGTGTCTGACGCCCAATCGCTTTTTATACAATGCATTTAATCGATGATAGTTTTTGTAAAATTGTATCCAGAGCTGTAGGTATTACTCAGGGCCGTCGCCAGGTACATTCGTTTGGGGGGGGGGGGGTGTTGAAACTGATTTTGCCGACTGACTCCTAACATTTTGCCGACCCGACAGATACATACGTACACACATTATATATACGTACACACACACACACACACACACACACACACACATATATATATATATATATATATATATATATATATAAATTCAGGGTCTCTGACCAGAATTCGTTACATATTGCAGTCTGGAACATGCAATTGTAGACTTGCTTCAGTGCTACTAAGGGATGCATTAATTTCGATTAAAGGCAAGATAGACTGCTGTCCTCCGAAAAATTTATGAAATTGGCATACTAAAAACATGATTTTAGGCTTTGGTTTATATAAGAAGCAAGAGGACCGTGGATTCATTCTCATCTTTTTTTCGCTGGAGTCAATATGCTTTTTTCTAGAAAAGGTGGTTTTCGGGAGTTCTTCCTTAGAAATTTCTAAAAACAAAGATTTTATGCCATCTTTATTGACGCGAAGGAAAGGATAGAGGGTTCGGGGGCCCTCCCCGAAGGTTTTTCGAAATTAAAGTTTTAAAAACACAGTTTTAGGCTATTTAAGGATACTTTTGGGGAAAGGGTAGGCAGTGACGGATCTACATTTTTTTTCCGAGGCGGGGCAAATATCGAAACTGCCGCCTTTATCCATCTTTCAAGTTTTAAAATTGAGTTTCAACGAAAAAAGCATAAAAATAGTGTGATTTTGCCGCCTCCTAAAAGTCGCCCGCCCTTGGCAACCCCCGTCTCCTCCTCCCCTTAAATCCGGCACAGAGGGTAGGTATTTACAGATGTCCAGTGGACAGTGGCAGATTAGCTAGAGAAAACGGCAGTGAGGAATTTTGGAGGAGACATTCTGGGGAAATTCGAAAAAAAGAAAAAGAAAACGTACTTTATCCATATAAAATTTAACACATAAGAACATTTTCTACTCAAAAAGTTTTGTAATATAATGGTGAATTAATTATGTTGTACATAATTTTTTGGGAGGGAGGGGGGACCCTCATGGTAATCATTCGTTTTGGTATCTCTGAGTACATTGATTCTGATTGAACATTTCCATGGCGCACAAATAGGGATTTTAAGTATACAAATCAGAGAAATTGCTTTGTGTGGGAGAAATAGTTTGCAAAATGAGTTATATCATGCTAGTAATGTTAGGCTAGAAAAAGTGGTGTTCGGAGATTTCTGCCCCTGAAGATTCTAAAAATGAAACTTAGACAGTCTTTGACGATGTTTGGGGGAGTTTAGGCTCAGGAAATTTTTTGAAACTGAAGACTTAAACAGGTGATAGTAAGTCATGTTTGGTTCCGCTGGGACTCAGGGGCACTCCTTAGGCGATTTCGTGAAATTAAAGTTCCAGAAAAGCAATCATAGACCACTATTGGTGATATTAAGGAAAGGAGAGGGGAATGACATTTTTTAGTGTTGTGGGAAAAGATTGGATTTCATAGACTCTCCCCGGAAATTTTCTGCGAATGATGTTCGAAAAATGTATTTTTACGCGATCTGCAATGATGTTTGGGGGCTGCCCCCCGGAAAAATTTTAAGGACTTAAGTCTTGAAAAAAAAAAAATTCTCTAGACAACTTTGATGGATTTGGATAGCTGCGTAGACAGGGGAGGGGCCCAGCGCCCAGGGAGAAGGACCGAGGGCATAACGCTTCTAAGAGAGCCTATAACCTTGTTTTTCGGCTTTTAATTTCCCAAGCAGTTCCGTAATGTTTTCAAAAATGGTTTTTGGGTCTTAAGTTTTAAACATTTTTAGGTAAGACCTTCCACTCCTCCCCCTCATCCAACTTAGAAAACCATAGCGTTTACAATGTTCTTAGCAGGTCAGCTCCCAACACCATATTCAGAAATACTGAAGGAGAAAACATGTCAGCATTTCTATCCTCTAGTTAAGAATATAACTCATGCATAAGTTTTGAGGTTATTTATCACTTTTTAAAATACTCAGACTTAACAAATAGGAGTGTATTGGTGTTTTAAACAACTATTAATTAATAATTAGCAGATATAAATAATTAGCATTATCTATAATGAAATCAATTTAGCAATTCAATGAAAAATAATTAATGTGATAATCTCCTTGAGGTAAGAACCTAAGAACCTGGACCTCTTCCGAAATAGAATCTTTGCTACACCACACGATTTAAGAAAGGAGTATCGGCTAGTGTTTCCCCAAGCGTTATTTGAATTGTAGTTCTAAACATATAGTTTTTAACGTTAAACGACTATTGGTGATGTTAGGAGAAGGTGATACAAAGTGATTTCGATCGAAATTCTTTTGAAAATTGAGATCTTTAAAGTGCCATTGTAGGCCATTTGTGGTAAACGAGGTTCGGAGGCTCTCTCTTTCGACAACTTTCTGAAATTGAATGCCAAAAAACGAAGTTTCAGACGATCTTCGTTGATTTCATAGGACCCTCCTACAGTAAGTTTCTAAAAACGCAACTTAGATTACATTTCATTACCATAAGATAAAAGGAAATGGTTAGGTTCTGCGATTCCTCCGTCCTCCCTAAATCATTTTATTTATTAAAAGAAAAAAAGGTAGGAGATCCTAATCCAGATTTTCTTTTTAAAAAACATTTTAGCTGTTTTAGTTTTTCACGACGAAATTTTCAATTTTCACTCTAATGTTTTTAATTGTTTAAAGTACAAAATTATGCAACCTTAAAACAATCTGTTAACATTTTGAACTTACAGACTAAGATAATTTAAAGCTTTTATATTTTAACTTGAGGAAGGGTTAAACGTTTAACATTTTGAACACAGGTGGTATTTTTTAGAGATACCTAATAAGATACCTTTTTTTACTTCTTTTAAATATCAGAAATCCTGAATCTCTTGATAACTTTCATTTTACTTTAATTTTTTATAACTCATTTTTTAAACACTCCATAGAGTTACTGGTGTGACTTTTCTAGACAAGATTTTGAATCTTTTCCTCTATTTGAAACATATTTACCTTATTTTTGCACGGGTGTGCCCTAGGAAGCTATCATGTTTATTTACCTATCGGTTTTTTTTTTAAATTGAAACTTGTTATGCACTTCTATAACGCTCTGGCTATTCTTTTTCTCTATTGGTTGAAAAAATATTTGAAACGTATTTCAGCTGTCTTTGGTTTGGTAAATGGTAATTTTAATGATGTTGTACATGTTTGAATGTTCCTAAATAATATTTTTAAATTGCATTTTCTTCTGAAATTTTAGAGCTAAAAAAAAAAAAAACATTCATTTGCCCCCCCCCCTTCTTTTTCTTTTCTTTTTTGAAACTTTTCACAAAAAATTTTTCATCCCAGCAACTTACTTAGAACTCTTATTTTTCAATATTTAACGGAAGATATATATACATTTATATAAATGGGGAAAGATTAAAATAATGCTTTGAAAATATTAGTTAAAATAATCATACCTTTTCTGCTGCATTTCAATAAGCTTTTTTTTTCTCTCAAATTCAAGTAAAATGCTTTTTCAGATTTTTCCTTACTTGCCAGAATGAGAATTGTTGATCATTCACATGAGAATAAAGTTCAAAAACTTTAACTAGTCTTTTTTTTTCTTTTGAAATTCATAATGAATAAAATAGCTATGCAGGATAGTCACTCAAATCTTCTGCCAAACTCGGGAGCCGGACAAACTCAATGCACTTGTATCTCTTCAAGGCTCCAACGCCAATAACCTTCTTTTTCCTTCTTCAGGCAGAAAGTTCACACAGCAGGGGCCGGACAGACCGTCCTAAGCACACAACAACAGTTGATCCAGAGAAAGGTTTTTAACAGAAAAGACCCCTGAAGGTCTGACGTTTCTAATGTCAATGTCACCCCTACACGCGATTACGCCACGCCGTCTCCACGACGGCATTTCTGAGTGTTACAATTGGCGTCGTCTTCTTGCTTTAGTTGCACTTGCTTTAGTTACACAATAAACTTGTGTGGTCGACAAATAGGCATAACTCCTGCGAGTAGAATACTATTTCGGTTTTTACCCGTAAGCCTAGAAAAAGGGGAAAAGGTGCTGAATGTGTATTCAGAAGTTCGTTTCAAAATCAAACACTTAAAAATACATACCAATGGGACTTTGTGTTGTAATAAAATCCTTCTCTCTATTTTAATTTTTTTTATCATTTCGGCACCCTATGCATTTCTCCACTTTGCTGTGAATTTTTTTATTGATGATTCAATTTTATAAATGTGTCCACTGTGCACTGTCCAAAGCTATCATGTTTCTTAATGTAGTTGTGTTTTTAAACTGAGACTTTCCGTGGGTTTCTATACAGTTTATTGAATAACTATTTTTGAAAAAAATATTTGAATCTTACATCTCGGCTGCTCACAGGTAATCTTAATGTGCGATACAGCTTCGCAGATATTTCTAAGTAATATTTTAAGATTGAATTATCTTTTTAAAATTTACAATATAAACACTCATTAGAACTCATGATTAGCATTGTAAATTTGTTAAAATTTATGTTTGGGGTGTCCCTGGATATAGTGTCGGCAAAATAATACTTTGTTCAAGTAAATGTCGGTAAATTGAGAATACTGTGCAATTAGCAGTCGGCGAATTGATTATGTCTTTCAGGTGGGCTTTGAGATGAATAGTCGTCAGTACGCAAAATATACATGTTTTTTGTTTTTTGTTTTTTTTTTTTTTTTCAATAAAAGGTGAAAACGTGCACATGGTCAAACCACATACTACTTTACTCAAATATTTAGAATACAGAATCAACTGAAAAAGAAAAAATGCCGACTCTAGCTGAATTTTCTGAGTGGACGCTTATTGTCTCGGCAAAATGAGCAGTCGCAAACTAAGCAATCGGCATAGTGTGAGCAATGTAAAACTGAATGTAAACGGAGACACCATTCATTATTTTCTCTTGCGCAAAGTATGAAAAGGTTAGATGTATAACTTTCAGGGCCGTCGAGAAGGGAGGGCAATTCTATGCATTGCATTGTGGCCCGTGAGAGATTGGGGGGCCCGCGAAGCGGGCCTAAGAAAAAGAAAAAATCCCTCCCACCACTTTTTTTCTTTCTTTTTTCCTTTTTCCTTTTTTTTTTTAAAGCTTTTTAGTTTGAAGAAACTCTTTCTCCTAGAGATTACAAGTTTTCAATCTTGCAAGTTCGAAGTGAGAACTTTTTGTTTTGTCCTTATCTTCAGAACCCTCTATCGACTGTAGCTAAAATAGCGCTTATTTTTGTAGCGCTTAGTAGCTGTAGCGCTTATTTTTGAAAGATTACCAGAACTTTAGTGAAATGGACAAGGGGTAAAAATTAAAAAAAGAAAAAAAAAAAAAAACGCTTGCATTTTAGCGTTCGAAACTTAAAACATTGGCAAACGGCTCAGTTTGATGAAACATTTTAAAATATGTATTGATTTGAGTTTTAAGTTCAGTGATACAAAATAAAACTAATTCTAGCGTTGTTTCAAAAGTAACAAGAAGTTCCGTCTAGAACTATACGAGTCTACTTTCCCGTATACCCATACTACTTTCTAGTACCTGATCAATTTTCTCAAAAATAGCTAAAATCGCAAATTGTTTCAAACATATTTTTGCTAATTTCTAGGAATAAAATATTCCTCACACATCTTAAAAAAAATTAGATGCGTAAAAAAAAAGCAGCACCTTTTAAACAAAGCAGCTAATACACTTTTTTCCCTTAAAAAAAATTCTTTAACAGCTTTCAAAACGAAAAAATAATAATTAAAATTAATAAGCTTATTAAAATAAATACATCATATCAAAAAAAAAATCGTTTCTTTTTCCCCTGTTGCCAAAAATAATTTTTTAATGCACTTACCAAAATAAATAAAAACAATAAAATGTCAACTTAAAGAAATACTTTTCATTGTCAAAAAAAAAAAAAAAAAAAAAAAAAACAAATCGTCTGCGCATATTGTTATGTAGAAACATAAATGACTTTGAGTTTATTCACCGAAAACTGAATAACTAAATTAAAACTTTAGCTTGAAAATAAAAACAAATCATATCAACAATAATTATTTCACAGTGAAAACCATAGCTGCGGAGTCGAAGTCAATCTCATTTTGGGATAAAGGAGTCGGAGACGAATATCCAAGAATCGGAGTCAGTCATTTGTCCTCCGTGTATAAATTTTTGCCAAAGCTACGAAGTCAGAGTCGAAGTCGGGGAGTCGAAGTCCGATTAATTGTCTGGCACAGGAGTCGGAGTCAGGTGCCTCTCAATTCTCAGAGTCAGAGTCTGGAGTTTGGCGTCAATAGCTATTTCGAACAAAATTTGTTTGAAATAAATCCGCCTTCAAGTACGGAATCTACATTGACTTTAAGTTTCCCCGTATTCGCTAATGTTAAGTTTTTTTGAACTGTTGAAAATTGAACAAAAAATAGTTCAAATCAAAAAGTGAAATATGGACTCAGATGTCCTCGCCGAGATCTTTCGAACAAAGAAAAGTTTGTTCGAATCGGACTATTCATTCAAAAGTTATTAGATGGGGGACAGACAGACAGACCGACGGATCGACAGACAGACCGACAGACATTTTTCCCCATCTCAATACCCTACTTTCCAATTTTTAATTTTTTATATTTTTTAATTATTTTATTTTTTTTTTTTATTTTTTTTTATTTTTTTTTTTTGTTTTTCGCGATATTTTTAAGATGCATTAAGCCTTCTTTCATGCTTTTTTCTTCTTTTTCTGACTTTTACTGGGAAAGTAGGCTAAAAACGGTTGCCTAATTTGGGAAAACATTTTGGACGCAGGCAGCACTTCTCATCAAATGTCTAAAAGGGGCACTGTTATGTCACTCAAGGGTGCCCACCTAGGGAGGTCAGGGCTATTAAATTTATTTGGAGGTAGGGGTTCCCCTGTGTCACTGTATTAATTAGAATCAGTGTTGAATTTTCCTATAAGCTAAACAAGCTACAGCTTGAGGTAAACTTTCTGAACGGTTAGGGTGTTGCTTTCTCATTAGTACCTATTTTTTTTTAAATATTTCCATCATTTCTTTTAAAGAATAAAGTTTAATCTAGATAATTTTTCAATTGATTCAGCGTTGTGTTTGTCGGTGGGTAGAGGAGATAATCAAAACTAATGGGTCGAAAAATAAAATATGTAACCGAAAGTCGATGAGAGCAAGTGATAGACTGTGTGTCATATCGTTTCTTCTCTCTCGCTCTTCCTCTCTGTCGATAAATATCAACGATTTGTTGAACCAAGGGCAATTTTTCTTTTGTATTCCCTTAATTTGCAAAAGAGTGCATAAGTTTTTTTAAAAAATCTGTATTTTGTTCTCCTATTTTTGCTGATGTTTTTGTAGTTCGAATTACCTCTTATAAGACCTCAAAATGCAGAATTTTTAATACATTTTCCAGACATTTACGGGGGAGAAACCCCCGGACCCCCTCAAATTTGAGGGATTCTACCCTCAACTCAAAGGAGGTCCTTGTATAACTCTCCTGAAAACCCTCCTCGTCCAAGGTTAAAAAAAAAAAAAAAAAAGAAAAAGACATTGTACCAAAATCATTTTTTAAAAACACTTTCATGGCTATATCGCTATATGTGCCAGAGAAAAAGACATAGTTGGGAAAATGTTTTTAAAAAAGCCTGATTTGCTACTAATATACTGTTGTCCGAACTACAAAAAAGGTCCCCCATACTTAAAGTAGCCTTGGGCCCTATTAAGTCGAAATCCGGCCCTGTATACAAGAATCTCTTTTTAATAACATTACAAAGTTTGAATTAAGAAGCCAGCAAAGCAATTTTAATTGAGGGAAAAAAACTTTCAGTCAAAAAAAAAAAAACCCCTTCTTATTAGACCTAGACCCATTGACAATATTTAGGATATTTATGTAAAAGCAGAACGAAGAAAGAGGAGATTCAAGTAAAAAGTTAGGGGCCTTGAAGAAAGTTGCATAGGGGCCCATAAATCCTGTCGACGGCCCTGATAACTTTGTATGAATATGATATTTTTTTTTTAAATTTCTGTCAATTAAAACTTTGAAATTCCGAAACATTGAAAATGCCGACTTATGAACTGATTTTGCCGACTGGAGGAAATCTCTGGGAGGATGAGACACCCCCCTCACCCTCCCTATGGCGACGGTCCTGGTATTACTTCAATTGATGGAACATATGAGTGTGCAAATGCAAGGCTCCCAAATGGTCCGATTCCCCCCCCCCCCTCAAAGTCCGTTTTTTATGGTAAAGTCCGCTTTAAACCGCTTTTTAACATTTTGGTCTGATTAGTCCGCTTTTATATTGTTTTTACTTAAATATCAGATTTTGAAAGTTTTTCATTTCGTTAAAAGTTACTGTACACCCAAACACGCCGCCGCAGCGCGTGTTAAACAAGGTTCGTACGCCCATGAAAAATGTTGAAAAGTTCTTGGGCGGGGGGGGGGGGGGAGAGGTCATTTTCAAGTGCTTGAAATAGTGGGAAAAGTTTCTTTATTGCTTGAATTCTTTCAAAAATCATTGGATTGTGCTTATAATTCTTTTAAAAATATTTCATTAGTGCAATTTTCTGAACATATATATTCGATATAATTTAGCGCGAAAAATTGCTTTCGTGTTTGAGATTTGAATCCTTTTGCATCTTGTTAATATTTTGATGCTTTTTACAATCCCAATTGATTTTGACATGTGCTTACCTTAGCTTAGCTTATTTTTCGTTTGATTTCGTTAATTAAGGAAGGAATTATCATGGAATCCATGGCAACATTGAACTTACTCGAACTTCGCGGAAAAATGCTTCTCGCGTTTGAAATTTCAATCCTTTAGCATCTTGTAAATATGTTGATGTTTTCCACAATCGGAAGTTATTTTAACGAATGCTACCTCAGTTAAGCTCATTTTTCGTTTAATTTCAATAATTAACGAAGGAAATATTTTGAAAACCGTAACAACATTGAGCTTATTCGGACTTCGCGGAAATTGCTTCTCGCGTTTGAAATTTCAATCCTTTTGCATCTTGTAAACATTTTGGTGTTTTTTACAATTAGAAGTTATTTTGACATATACTACTTTAGATTAGCTTATATTTCATTTAATTTCAATAATTAACGAAGGAATCATTTTGGAAACCATGGTAACATTGAAACGGTAAACTTCGCGGAAAATTGCTTTTAGTGTTTGAAATTTCAATCTTTTTGAATCATGTAAATACTAAAAGATTTTGCCCAATCGAATATTATTTTCCCATATGCCACCTTAGATTAGCATGTTTTATGTTTAATTTAGTGTAAAATAAAGAAATTTATTTTATGGGAAACATGCCAACATTGAACTTGGTTCGTGAAAATTTGCTTCTCTGAGCATTTAATCGTTTTGCATCTTATAAATATTTTTATATTTATGGCAATTAAAAGTTATTTTGACATGTTACGTCAGATTAACTCGATTTAATTTTTATTTAAATAACTAAAAATTAATAATTTTTGAGTTGCTTAATTCAAGTTTATTTAGTTTTCCAAACTTAATTTTGATTATTATTAGCTTATTTTCTGTTATTACTGTTTTTTGTGTGGGGGGGGGGAGGGAGACATTAAATTTAAACAATTGAGCACATAACATTTTAAAGTTGCGTTTGTATATGAAACAAAGTTGAATTACGTAATTTCATGAAGCTGAATTTGTGTACATTATTTCATTGTCATGATGCCTGCTAAAGGGGGGAATTAGTTTTTTCCCCCCATAAAAGTTCAAAGCACTCATGGCCCTGCAATCATGGATGATTCTTGAAAATATACTTTGAATATGAAAAGTGCAAAACTAAGCCTCATCTGCTTTTCTTTGTGATTGAGCATTTCAGACATTTTTAGGAAAACTTTCAATACAGTAGATCTGTTTGGTGTGTGATAGATTCATATCGGTTGAGAAGGGATATGATGTTATTAAGAAGCATTACTAGACAGAAAAGCACAAAAATAATTTTAAACTAAAGAAAGATGAAGCACAGCTTCATCTATCCTTCAGTGAGACTACCAGCATCCCTGGTTAGATTCAAAATGTATCATTACGCCTATTTAGTTCTAAGGAGGCTGCCTTAAGTACTGAGCTAAGTGCCTCCCCCCCCCCCCCCACTCCCATCCAAATGTTTGTGTAAATAATATTATTATTCAATGGATAAAAAGATCAGTTGTGCAAAAGGTGATAAAGGAATTGTATCATTAACAATCAGTATTATGGTTAATTAACAAATTATCTTCACAGATTTAGCAGCAGGCAGCTAATTTGCCTTTCGGTGCTTCCTTGGGTTTAAATGAATGGTCCTCCCAAGGTCCTCTTTTTAATCCTAACTGGTCCTCTTTAGTCCTCTTTTTGATTGAAAATGGTCCCCTTTTACCCTTTTCTAAAGCTAAAATGTGTTGGGGCCGCTGCAAATGTTTTTTTTTACGTAAAGTCTCTCTAGATTATTATTACTTTCTGTTGTAATTGTTAGGTATTTCGGGTTTTGGTCGTGCTGAATTTATTTTTAAATGTGCTGTAAATAGTTAATTAGTTTAAATCAGTGTTTTGGATTTAGTATCGTGCAAGAAAAAAAAAATTTCAGCATCGTGTCAGCGCAAAACTTCATTTTATTCGAAGGTTCCCAAAAACTAGTCCACTGTATTGAACGGAAATCTTTTTAAAATACGCCTCGTTTGTTAGAAAAAACTACACATAACAGGGGTTCCCAAACTTTTCTGACTTGCGGCACTCTTTGACGAATTGCATTCTTTTCACGGCACCCTAATCTATTTCTATTTTTACGTATATTGAAAATATGGACAACTAGCAGCACCCCTCGCCAAAAACATTGAAGCTTTCGGGTGACAAAGCATTGTAGTCTTTTTTTTTGGAATGATTAAAAAAAAAAAGATGCTGAACCCAAAACCGATGGAAACATATCTAGAGTTCCTATATCAGACTCTGAGACTGATGTCTTCCTCAACCTCCCATTTTTCTACAATTAAAAAGAATCAGTCGGTAAGCATTTATCAAATCCGAATTATATTCATAAAATATGTAATTTTTGACTAGATTATTGCTGCATTTTTTGCTATTATTTTAAGTGTTGTTTTAATAGTATCTTTCTGCACACAAGATGGATGTGTCGAGTATCATTCAAATTTATAATCAAAGACGAATATGTGTAGAGCATTATGCAAATATTTAATCAACCAGGGGTTTTGTGATCCGAAATTTCCTAAAACTTTGGATTGTCGTTTCCGAAAATTTTGGGCTACAACACATTCTAAAAAGGAAAAATTATTTCAAAAGAATACTTTTAAAATGATTTTTATCGATGATTTTGATACTTTTTGTATGCATATTTGAAGAGTTTTTACTGTGTATGGGGGGGGGGGGGGGAGGAAGGCTCAAGCTTCCACATAGTTTCGGAAATTTTCAGTTTTTAGAATTCTTTTATTCCGATATCACCTCTGTAATTAATATATAATTTTTTTCATGTTTGTAAAATATTTAATTTTTATTAGATTTTGATAGTATATTTATGCATTCTGTTGGCTGGTGCGAATACTGGTCTAGAGTAAGTGATAATACAATTTAACAAGAATGTTGTAGTACGTAAGACTACATTCTGAAAGCATAACCTCCTCTAAAATGAAATCCTGTATCCGCTCCTAGATTCGGCAAAGTTGAAGATAATATTGCAACACAAAGATTCTTTTTTTCTTTTCAAATTGCTTTTTTAATGATACCTAACGTTCATTCTCTTAGATGTTATACATATGTATGATATGCGTGTAATCTCTTGTTTTATCATTTGGTAAAATTTAAGTTTTCCTCCTCGAAAAAATTTTAGTTTGATGCTCCTCTGTTTATATTATTTAATTTTGTACATCTTTCATGTCTCAATTACTGCTCTCGGGCAGGTTATTAAACGATTCACATAAGTCCAATTTAAATAAGATTTAAAATATGTATATTTATTTACAATTTTATCAATTAATAGAGCATGGTTGTTATTTTTTCATGGCCCTATAGTTTCATAAAACATATTCTCTTTCATTCTTTGAAGTTTTAAAACATTTCCCTATAATGGCAATGCAGATGAATTACTGAAAAATGATTTTGACATAAGTTTTACCTATAAGGGAAAATATAGTGATAAAAAATGCGGAGAAAAACAGTACCTTATTTCGAATGCTAAGCATGTAAGTATGTTTCACATAAGACAGCAACTTTATTTTCAGAATAAATTAACTAACTTCGCTGTTTCTTGATTTGTCATTGTTTGCTCAAAAAGATCTTATAATTTTAGGAAAAAAAAATGAATGAAAAAACGATTACATTTCGAATTAACTCTGTTACTTTTTTTTTAAAAGTTACGTATTACTGCTATTTTGATCAAAACGGTGTTTTGAAGTCTTAGTTGAAGTCTTAGTCTCTAGCTTAGTTACTTTTAATATCTATGTAACTGAGTCTTTGATGAGCACTGAACTCTAATGTCTTATGCGTCAACAATTTTATCAGTTGTCATCTTTATTTACAACAGAATCTTTATCCTGTTTTTTTTTCTTCATCTACAAATCAACGATTTGAATAATTTCCTTTGTTATTACGCTCACACAGTTGTGTTCTTACTACTCCTCACTGTTCGATGATATTTCATTAGTAAATTGTAACTGGATTACATTGCAAAGAGCCCAAAGTTTCCGCTTTTAAAAACTGCCCATTTGAAAAAATATATCGTGTTTAAAAAAATTTCAAGACTCCTTTAAGCTCTTCGGTTTTTAATTTAGCATGCTTCCTATATTTGAAGTCATTCAGCCTTTTTCACTCGTCACTCATTTTCATTTGTCTCCGAGACAATTTTTAAATATTAATAATATAAAAAAGAAAAGAAACTCCTAACATTTAAGAAACCAGTACTGAATAAACTTCAGTGTAGCACATTAAAAATCTTGGTTAAAATCCAATCTATTCCGACTTCTGACCAAACGCAACTACACTTTCTGAAATTGACACCAGCTTATCGTCTTCTCTTACTACGTCTAAAAGTAATCATTATTAAATTACAAAAAAAAAAAATGTCTCTGTGGAAAATAAAAGAATGCTAATATTTTACTTTTAAGAATAAAAAAATAATTTAAAGAACGTGTGATTAAAACAAAAGTTGCTGCCCTTGAAAATTTTGCCGCCTTAGGCAGCTGCCTACTTTTGACTATTGGGAAATTCCGCCTTGTTTATATGTTCGAGGTAATCTCCGAAACCACTCTACCTATTTGAAAAATTCCTTCACTATATGAAAGGTGCTTTCTTACTGAGTGGCATAGGCTATAATTCGAAAAAAATCCGATAAATAGTTCTTTTTTTTATTCTAATTTAGGCCCAAATTTCACATAAATTCCTTAATATGGGAGTGAAAAATTACTTGCACATATTAATATTACATATCGTTGAAAAGGGTAGAAGTTTCCGCTATCTAAACAATTTGTTTCAATAAAGTAAGACAAAACAACGTTAGAAGAAGCACAAATTTGCAAATTACAGCAAAAAAATTTGCTGTAATTTGCAAATTTGTGCTTCTTCTAACGTTGTTTTGTCTTACTTTACTGTTCAGCACAAAGATATTTATTTATCTAATTTGTTTCAATGCTCTAACTTAATTACGGCGGGAGTAATTTGCGTTTTTAGCTCGAATTTTTTAGGCTTAGCTGAAATTTAGGCTCTACTTTCTTCATTAAATCTATCAATAAAAAGTGAAGGAATTGTCCCACAGTTTTCTTTTTGACACCATTGGAAAAAGCGACGTTTTTTACTCCGGATCTCTCTTGACCTATCGTCGAAAAATTTAGCTTCTGTCTTCAAAGGAAAAAAATTACAAGCTTTTTTAAATGAAGTTCGAAAAGTCATTTTGATTCAAGTTGTCAACCTTTTCATTTTCGCGTTTCCACGGTTATGCTTTTTGAATCCATTGTTTCTTTCCTAATTTTGCATTTAATTTCTCAAACTTTTTATTTTGTGTTTCTATGGTTACGCTTTTAAAATCCATCTTTCGCATTTTAATTTCTTGAAATTATTTCAATATCTGTCGTCATTGTTTGAAAGGGTAATTTTGCATGTTATTATTATTTTTTTTTTTTATAAAGCTGATTGTTGAATATATAGACCGGGATCTCTCGCCCTTTTTCGTTATTCATTACTAACAAGCTAATTTTCCGTTAATAGCTTCATTTTGTCGAGACGCCCAACATTAGCCAGTACAAAAATTTTGTAAGTGGTAGCTAACAGGGGTAATAAGGACATAGTTTGTTGATTTGGCGGTTATCAAATATTTATAACTAACTCGCTTTTTTTTAAATAATTCTCATAATAATTATCTAAATTAGTCGAAAAAAAATTGTCCTACAAAATGCACGATTTGATCAAAAATGTCCCACTTTTGCAACATGTACTATTAACGAAGACATGTCATATAATTACTAACCAGCTGAATTTTTTTTTGTCAGTTAGTTAATATTTATATAATTTAATATGCATTGTCCTGCAAATTGCGTGGTATGCTTTTCTAGTCCGACACTCCAAAGTAGTAGTACAAATCCCAAATATAAAAATAATTATTAACAAGTTGAATCTTCGTGAGTAGTTTCGTTTCAATGAGACGCCCAACAGTTTTCATTATCACAGATATTGTAATGTCGTACTACCGGAAAATTGGAATGACGACATAATCGGATATCATTCCTCTTGCTATAAAGAATTTTGAGTGAAATCAAAATATTTATGTTATGAAAAGTAAGTCGATTGACTATTTTTTCATTTTGTTTTTAAAATATATGAAAAATAATTTATTTAATAGAAATTTTCACGCAATTATTTAAAAACATTGAAGTATTTCCATGATAAATTTATTGCTATTTTTTAAACAATCATTTTAGTAAGTACATTATACTTTACATACTTTTCTAAAAAATTTGGAGTATAATGCATATAGTACAGTAAGAGTAGGGCCAAAAAATGGCCAAACCCAAACATCAAAAAGAAAAAAAGTTGAAACCTCTTGCAAATTACTTCTTACCGTTCCAGCAAAAAGGGCGTCGGGTTTTTGGGAAAGGGAGGGGGTGGGGCGAAATAATCCTCTTTTTAAATAAAAATAATTTCTATTACTTAAAAAAAAATACGCAAAACTCGCAGAAACCACACTCTATAATAGTAAAATAATAAACTCTCACAGAAAAAAAATTCTAATTAACTGGAGTGCACAGACGGGGGGGGGGGGGGGGGGGGGGGGGGTCCACGGCACAAATTGTGTCATCGGAATTTTTAAGGCAGGTTTTTTCAAGGGGTATTTCTTTTTTGAGGCTTTTATTCTGGATGGGTACTCCGTCACATTTAAGGGGTGCGCCATCGCTTCGGGGTTTAATTTTTTCATGTTATTACAGATTTAGATATCACAGACGAACAAAATGAAGATACTAATGAAGATGAGAGTGGTACTAGCAGCGACAATGACGAATATTTGTCTGATGAGTCAGATGTCAGATGAAAATTAATTTATTTTTTGTGTCAAAGTAATTTGTTTTTGTTTATATAAGATAATTAAATTGATTTATTTCAATAAATACATTTTCACTTTACGTTATGTTTCACATAGGAAAACGAAAATAACAATTATTGTAGGACTACGGATATATACCTGTTTTCTCGTAGGACATTGTTTTATTTGGGCACAAAATACACTAATATATCACGTGATATTAGTGTCCTACGGTTACTAAAAACAAAAATGTTCATGTGGTATTGACAACTTTGGAGTGTCGGACCAGAAAAGCATACCACGCAATTTGTAGGAGAATGTGTGCCTTAAATTATATAAATATTAACTAACTGAAAAAAAAATTCAGTTTGTTAGTAATTATATTTCATATCTTTGTAAATAGTACATGTTGCAAAAGTGGGGCATAATTGATCAAATCGTGCATTTTGTAGGACAAATTTTTTTTGGCTAATTTAGATAATTATTATGAGTATTAAATTAAAAAAACAGTTAGTTATAAATATTTGATAACCGCCAAATCAACAAACTATGTCCTTATTACCCCTGTTAGCTACCACTTACAAAATTTTTGTACTGGCTAATGTTGGGCGTCTCGACAAAATGAAGCTACTAACGGAAAATTAGCTTGTTAGTAATGAATAACGAAAAAGGGCGAGGGATCCCGGTCTAATATGTCACTTGCAGCTCTTAATATATAAAGATTTGAAAGCTACTGTTAATGTGATTTTATACGTTTTTGTTTGTTTGTCGAAACATTTATTATTGCCAAAGAAAAAACATCTGCTTCACTCGCAGAGGGGCTGGGTTCCGGTAGCGTGGTCGCTTGGCGCGGTAGGCGCTGAGCTGTTCAGTCTAGGATTATTAAGCAACCATAAATGTAATTTATTGTTTTGGCGATTTGTTTTCAAGGAAAAGAAACTTTTGATTTGTTTTTATCCGAGTGAAATGTACGACATTTTCTTCTTTTTTTCTAACGATGATTTTTGAATGTTCCACGGAATGTTTTTTTTTTTTCGTTAGACAGATGGATTATGATAGCGTGGTTGCTGGGCGAGTTTGACGATAAACAATAAAGTTGCGGTATTACTTTTGCATTTAAAAGATATTATTTGATAAATAGAGTTTTAAAGCAATTGTAAATCTAATTTAATAATTTGACGAAAAGTTTTAAATTTCAAAGAAACTTTAACAGTTTTTTTTTTTTTTTTGAAAAGGTGTGTACGCATTTTATATAAAGAAAAATGATCAGTTCACATCAGAGGGGGAGGGGGCGTCAATTTTTTTTATTCAACGGTCTTCCATTAATTTTTAGCACGGGCATCGCTGTGCGGATACTGCTATATTTACTATAAAGAGACAATGAAGTAGTATATTTTCATTCAGATTGATAATAAAATAAAAGAAATTTATCCCAAACATTAGCGAAACCCGGAAAAACAAGACAAATATTGTACAGTAGGAGAGTTTTCACATTGAAAAGCAAAAGAAAGCTAATAATTGCTTATCATAAAATTGATTAACCGTTCAATTTGTGTTTTATTTTTTTTTTAAACTCAGACATTATTTTTAATGTTTGTTTATTCATTGATTTCATTTGCTTGCGACCATTAAAATGTAAAACCATGCTAAATAGAGTAGGCTCATTTAGGCCTGGATGAACTTCTTTTCTTTTCCTTCCAAATTAGAATCTTGCAATCTGTTGAGAAATTTATGTGAATGGGAAAATGTAACATTTTACTCAGGAGTTTGTTTCGCTACTAAAAATTACAGCTTTCTGCTCACTACTACACGAATTTATTACATTACGGTCCTATGCTCTCATGTATCAAAATAATTTCTTCGCAAGTAATTCAACCGGCTTCTGATTTATGAAGATTGTTTAATGATATTACTCAAAGGTAACACGATGAAAAATATCTTTCCGCTTTCATGACGCAAAATAATATTTAGTGGTTTATGTTACAGTATGCGAGTAGAGCAAATGTGCATTGATTTTATGTATGACTCTACATAAATGTTTCCAAAGCTCACGAGAGTAAAAAGATTTAGTTTAATAACCGTGCCGGAAGAATTTTCTCCGTTAAAACGTATTGAGAATTGTAACTATTTCTTCATAATTAAATGAATCAGTTATACAACGTTTCGATGCACAAAAATTGCAAATTACTGCAGACACGTTTTTCGGTGTTACAAGGAACCTTATTTTCAATGCAAAGAAGTGTGAGCTTTTGGGTGAAAAGTCATTCGAGGAAAGTAACACGGTGGAACAGGAGACAGTATAAATACCAAAATAAAAATAGAAATTAACAAAACAAATAAGACAAAATGACCCTGGAGTGGTATTATATAATAAATTTCGGCTCTAGGGTCATTTTGTCTTGTTTGTTTTGCTAATTTCCATTTTTTGATATTTATACTGTCTCTTGTTCCACCGTGTTGCTTTCCTCGAATGACTTTTCATCTAAAAACTCACGCTACTTTGCACTGAAAAAGTTGTTCCTTGTAACACCGAAACACTTGTAACACCAGTAATTTGCAATTTTTGCATCAAAACGTTGGACAATTGATTCATTTAATTTTCAAGCACAAAGGTATTTATTCGTTATTTATTCATAGCTATTTTTTTCTACCACTTTTCTTAATAAAGCCTGCTAATATAATAGAAATTAGGAAACAATTAGGAAATTTTACATTCATATTATGAAATCTGGACTTTACTTGTATGGGTGCTCATGGAGACTCAATTCCCAAACAAAAAGTCGAAAATAAATAAATAAATACTGAACAGTTAAAAATTGGAAATTAAGGTTTTGAGATGGGGGGAAAGGTATATCTGTCTGCCTGTCTATAGCTCTGTTTGTCTCTCCTAATAACATGTGAGGGAATAGCATTAACTTTTTTTCAGTTGGAAAAACCTCAGCGAGGACGGTTTACCCGGTTTACCCCCCGTATTGCCGACACTAACATTTTCTTTCCCCTTTCACAGAGAAATTCGAAAAAAGAGGGAAAAGTGTAATGGGCTACTCTTCCATTTCGCCAGCACTATTTTTCCGAAAATGAAAAATGAAATGATTGAATGATTAAATATATTTGTTATTAGAAGGATATTTATATGAAAATATTTAATGGTTTGATAGTCAAATATAATTAAAATACAAAAACAAATCGTTAGTAACTTGCCTCAGTACTGATTTTTATTCTATTTGGTTTCACTAAACAGTCCAATGTTTTTTAAGCTTAGTATACTGTAGCAATTTTTCAGAGAAAGTGAAATATTTATCTGTTTCAAAACCTGGCACTGCCACCGATTTCTTTTCAACGCCTCCGTAATACCAAAAAAAGAAGGCAATTAAAGATGCATATGGATCATTCCGACGAAAATGATACATTTCATGTCCGGCACTTTTGGATTTTTTACAGAAAATTTGATAGTTAATATGAATTAATCATATTTTTTTTCTTTATTCTTCATGCAATTTCGTATCATGGGGTATTTTTTGTTTTTCATATTTTGATATAGGATTTTTTTTTAAATTATGTTAGTCAAAAAGGCAAAATCTTGATGTCCCAGCTTCAAAACAGTGACAGTTAAAAAGTGATTTAAGTAATTGCTTAGATGCAATAAAGAAAAACATTTCCAATTATATTGCAACACCTTTATTGTAACAATTTAAACAATAAATTTTGTTTAGAAAAATATTTTTTTAATTAGAATGCAAGGAATTTACAATTGTCCCTACAGTTTACAAATTTTGAAATGTCCACTGTGTTACAGTCATTAAAGAATAAAAAAATATTGTTACAAAAAAACTAGCAATATTTTTGAGATGACCAGATGGTAAAAACTCCATGTTGAGCTAACCTTAGTGAATTCAACAGTCAACAAGCAAGGTAAGATTCACTCTTTGTCTCTGATAATAAACTTGAGTAACAAAATGTCCACTATGTTACATTAATTTTACTAATTAAAATTTAAAAAAAAAATCTAAATTACATATAAAGTAGTAATTTTAGAGTCACTCTTTGCTTTTGTATTACTATTTTAACTGTTACTTTTGTTTAGGTTTAGAAAAAAATTTTAACTACTAATTTGTCCACTCTGTTCCACTTCTTGTGTAACAGAGTGGACAATTTTATGGAAAAAGTTAACAAGTCCCATATGCTATTGATGTTTTTCAAAAAGCTTAGCTTAACATATTTATAGAAAAATTGAATTAAATACAAAATTTTAAAAAATGAAACATTGTCTATCTATTTCCTCTGCTTAAACATAGAGATTACTTCTATATTCAATAAAAGTGTCCACTCTGTTACAGGTATGTCCATTCTGTTACAGGAATATTTTAACTGATTTGATTGTAATTTTTTTAAATATTTAATTTAATGGGTAATTTGCATAGAACTACACAATTACTAAATAGAAAAATTCAACTTCAATCTTTTTTCAAGTTTGTTTCATATAATAATCTAACTTTTGCAAATGATTTTTTAAAATTTTGTATTTTTGAGTAAGAAAATTAGCAATAAAACTTAAATGTGCCTTTTACAATGACATTTTAAGCATTTGTATGAAAGATATGTTCCATTTGTTTATATTAAACAAAAAAATTCAAAAAATAATTGAAAATTTTGAATTTGTTATTGTTTTTAAATGTGTAACAGAGTGGACAAAATCTTTCATTTCTGATGAAAGAACTGAGAAAACTGGATATTAATACCAAGTTGAGCTAATTAATTTTTATAGTTCAGATAAATTAAACCCTTTTGCCATTATTTGACATTAATTTTTGTTGGATTAGATATAATTTTGAAAACTGAAATGTACCATGTTCACCGGAATGACCCATATAGTTAAATCTTTCGTAATAGCATTTACGTGTCTGTCTGAAAATACGATATTTTTAACCGTTTAAAGAAAGGGGAAAAAATAAATGAAAGACACACATGACTTAAAATACGAGAAAATATATCGGGCCGTTTGAGGATGCAAAATCTCTTTTTTCCCTCGTTCCCGTCGTTTCGCCGACACGAAATCCATAACTATCTCAAAAGGTAAGATTAAATGTAAAAACAGGCGGAGCAGGGGGGGGGGGGATTTTGTCTCAGGCGAACAAAAATCGAGGGCACCTCATTTTCATGTTTCATTTTTTGATTTGAACAACTTTTTGTTCAATTAGGAACAAATAAAAAAACTGAGCAGCATCACCTACAGGGAAATTTAAAGAAAATATGACCCATAGAACCAAGGGCGATGTAGTGCCCCCTTCAAATGCTGCAGAGCTCCTGTGAAGAACACAAATTGCCTAAAATCAAGATTAGAAAAAAAAACATCAATGCTCTTTAAACTCTAAAATTTCAATGATGCAGTGTGCGCCATGCCCCTCCATCTTAGACAGTCCTGAAAAAATAAAAACTTATGTATATATATATAAGTTTTAACTAATATTTAAACTATATATATATATATATATATATATATATATATATATATTGAGCAATCACTATTGCTTATTGTTCTCATTTGACCGTTTTTGGTGTCCGTGTCTTTTTCAACTTGCACCAGAAGCCTTTGCAGCACCACCGCCCACCGTCCTCTGCTGGCGGCGCGGCTGCTCCGGTTTTGAGCTATCCGCTTCTCCTGGTCGGAGGCGTCCATGTCCTACACACACGCACGTTCACACACATACACACACACGACTTCACACACATACACACACACATACACTCACACACGCCGACGTGCATACACACAGGTCTACGCACACACACAACTATGCACAAGTAACCGCCCAGGAGGAGAGGCAGACTTGGGGGGGACAGGAGCCGTTTCTTGAAACAATAACTCCAATGAGTAGGATCCTGTCTCAGTTCGTGATTGCAAAAAACATAATTTGAATTCAAAATTTCAGAATTCAAATTATTATTATTATTATTATTATTTTTTTTTTTTTTTTGCAATCGGTAAAACAATGCATAAGCGAAGAAAGTGAGTTTTCCTTTTATGAGAGAAAAAGATAAATTTTTGATGTGCTATCGTGAAACAAATATTGGTATCTGTATCTTTCTGCTAGATTACTTAATCAACTGAATGTCATTTTGGGACATTTCCAAATTTATGACTTATTATTTTCTGCAACATCCTTGGGTAAAATAGTCATAAATCTCTTCATTGAAAGATACATTTTTACTCCTATAATCATAGTTCACATCATCAAATTTATCTGTATCTTGAATTTATTTAATGCTTCCTATCTCACTCAAAGAAGGTATTCTTTGCATAATGCTTGGAAGAGATACAGATAGGAGAAAACTTTTCATATAAATGTACATTTATTGAGCTTATATTCATCTGTTTTACGTCACAGGATGTTGGATGTGTCTACGTATAAGATGCTTTTTGTAGCTTTTTTTGCTTGCGGAGGTATGATACATCTTTTAATGAACTAAATTAGTAAAAGTTCCCTTTAAGTTCAAGAATTTTGAGGTAAAATAGTCTATCTCTCAGATTTCCTTGAAAAGTTTTCGTTTTATAGCTGAGAGCAGCAATGTTCCTATCAATTTTTTCGAGGGTCTCTCCCAATAATCCATTATGCACAATATGTGCGTATGCGATCATATACATTATATGCGTAAAAAAATGTTTGAGAGTATACGGCGTATATGGAGTATAAGCCTAATGGGAACATCCGTGACTGAGAATTATCTCATAAGACGACAGACTAAACGAAATAGTGATTTCATCCAGAACGATAATCGTGAGATTAATTTATTAGGAGTACAGAGCCGGAATCGGACTGCTTTTGTAGTAAAGGAGTCGGGGGTCGAAAATTTAAAATTTCAAGTCTGTCATGTCCCCTCAAAATCTGCAACTCAGCCTGTGCTTGAGGGGAAAAGGAATCGGAGTCAAAGGCTCTAAAATTCTTGGAGCCGGAGTTGGTCATATTATCTACGACTCCGTAGCCCTGGAATTTATCAGATCTGCGGAGTCGGAGTCGCAGGGTAGGACTGATTTTCAGATAAAAGTGTCGAATCTTGAAAATTTCAGGAATCAGAGTCGGCCATTTTTCTTCCGACCCTGCAGCTCGACCAAGGCTGCAGAGTCAGAGTCGGACTGATTTTTGGATAAAAGGGTAAGAGTTGGAGGTGTTAAATCTCCAGGAGTCGGGGGTCGGTCATTTTCCCTCCTTCTCCGCAGCCCTGGAATTTATGATAATCATCAATGTGTCTTCAACGTCCCCCATCTAATAATTCTATAACGCATATTTTTATTTGCATAACATTAACCATCTTAGCGTAATAAGTGCTGACTAGAGCCGGACTATACAATATATACAAAAAAGTCACCAAAAGATGTACTAAAAAATATGCACTATATTTTCTCCTAAAAAACTTACAAAAAATCACATTATATTTTTGGTGGATATATTTGTTTGCTACTAAAACGCATTAAATAGTTATAAAAATCAAACAAACTCTTTGTGCAAGATTCTCATGTTCTTTCAAGTAAGATCAGAAGTGCAATTTTTTATAACTCATTTACGCAAAGTTTTTTTTTTTTTTTTTTTGCTTTCAGTTTTCCTTTGTACTTTGGCAAAGCCTACGTGCGATGATCATGAAATTTTGAATGTATGCTCTAAAAATGCAGAGACGTTATGGTTCCACAGGATGACCTGGCCAGAGAATTCAGCTGAGCTTAGTTCCTTCTGTCTGTAAGTATTGCACAAATAAAAGTAATATAACTGCAGCATCCTGGATTATTTTAATCCACAATTAATTTTTAAACTGCACCACTCACGTTTTTATGATGCTATTGCATCTGTTGACATTTGCCAACTGAAAAAAACGAACTTCTAAAGTATTATAAAGTTATTCGAAATAAAGAAATGATCATACATTATTAAAATTTTAAAGGGAACTTAGAATTAACTTAAAGTTCTGCTGTCACTAAAAGTAACTGTTAATCATGAGAAAAAATGTGCTGTGAAATAAACAATTTTAATAAAATTAGTGCCATTTTGATCCATAAAAAGTAAAATTTCGGAATGATAATAAGTCACCATTTTTATTTCATAGTGATACAAGATCTCTGTACTTTATAATATCGTACAGAATATTACGATGTAGAACTCGTTGTTTCAACAGCTTTAAAGCAACATTCAAGAATATCTTCCAAGCAGTAACTTTGTAACTGTTGTATTATGCAATGAGCTGCTTAAAGCTGACGTGGTCAAAATCCTTTCTAGTTCCCACTCCAAATATATACCTCTTGGGATGCTGGATCAGAGGTTGCTTGGCTCTTGGTCCTGGTGGTTGGGTAAACAAGACAGAGCTACCTTGAGGACATCATCCAACCAGTTAAATTATTTGCAGCACTAGGTATGGGGAACGGGGGCCTTGGAACGTTGTATTACAGGGTTACCAACTTAGGGTAACGGCACCAGTAACAGACAAGGGTCCAGTAACAGACAGTCGTAAGTTTGGATTTGAATAATAAGAGTTTCAGGCGGGTAAAACTAATGTTGTTGTGGCTCATGAATACGGTGATACCATCTAGTGTTATCAGAGTGAATTTTATGAGTCAGTTGATATTTACAAGGCAGTGGTGGAAGGTTCTGAACAGCCACCTTGAAGTCTGCCGGTGTTTCATGTTCATTTGATTTTAATGAGGTTTTCGATCTAAAAATAAAAATTCTTTGCACATTATGAAGAGAAAAGGGGAATTCTGTCCATTACTCATCCTTTCCCGATCACACCTGTTACTGGTTATCATCAAAATTTTCGGTGTCTGTTACTGGGGGGAGGGGGGGGGTCGGACCTTTTTTCGAAGTCGAGCAAAAAGAAATAGAATTCACAAATTCATAGGATCCAGAAGCAGCCAAACGTTAGATGAGATGTAGTTGTATATTAGAAAAATAGTTTTAAAAGTCTAAATTTATTAATAGGCTCAGAAAATGCTGTTAACCTGAGAGCGATGTATTAAGCATGTCTGTTACTGGTGCCGTTACCCTACTTTATAAAACAAAATGTGGAAAACTACCATTATAACCGTACATTTAGACCACTTGGTTCAAAGTATCTTTAAATGATTTTACTTAAAATTAACTACCACAAAAGCTAAGTTTTTACAAATTTGGGTTCTAACCTCATGGGGAAGGAAATCACTGTTTGTTTATACTAAAAATTCAACCAATTAAACTGAATATGTGCAATGAAGGCATTAAAGAGATGATGAATGTTAATAAGCATGCCGCCCCAATCGTTGAAAAACTAACTGATGCTAACACAGTGAAATGATGCTGAACCAAGACGTATCAGATACAATCAGGGACAGTGAAAATGAAAATAATGAAAAAAAGACGACATTAAGATACACTCCTTGGTTCGTTAGATATTATCACAGGACTTAAACAACGGAACTTAGTTATAGAGTAAGGTCAGTAAGAAGAAGTTATTGCCGAAAAATCCAAACTATGGAAGCAGAGAAAAATAACGGACGCAGTGACGCAGTCACCAGAGAGGTTTTGGGGTTGCGACCCCTCCTAGAATTTTAAAACATTCATTTCCCTCGTACAAATAAAGGGGGGGGGGGGGAGACAGTATTTAAACATTACCATGCGAGATAGGTTGCCACAGAATATTTTATTGCTTTCAATTATCCGGAAGCAGTCACAAATTAGTTTCCAATTCCTAAACATAATACAAGTAATGTTTCTTAATGAACACCCCTACGGTTTTAAGAGAGCTAAAATGTTCTCAATAAAGCGCAACAGTGTATTATGGAGAGGGAAACTCTGCGCTTCCAGCACTGCACAAATCCTTTTTTGGGAAACCTAAAGAAAATAAACCTACCACACACCGGATTTTCCGAGTCTTCTTCCCAATTCTCATCGAAAGATCGAAATCGTTATTAGTTAACAATTGACATTTATAAAGACATTGATGCCTTTTAAATGATCTCGCTAAAAAAAAAAACACAAGAAATGAATAAGATTAAAGTAATGTTAACGAATAACGATAAATATACTGTGCTTTTTCCGATTTTCTCCGCTTTAAAGTCATTATGATACCAATACGATTACTAATTATTTTTAATCGAGTGTTATAAATGAATAATTACTAATCCTTGGAAGCTCTTTGATTAAATGTGTTGAATATTTTTAACTTATAAATGAATGCGAAAGAAAGCAGCAATTTTTGATTTTGAAAACCCTCTTAGAAAACACTTCTGGCTGCGCCACTGAACGAACATATTCGGTGTATCTAGTACCCTCGGAAATTGTAGTACCTCAACTTCAAATATTTGTTGGCGAAAATTCTTTTTGTTGAGGGGTTTTTTTTTTTTTTTTTTTGTCGTTTATATTTCTATTAAAGCATCTGACTTCACTTGTAATCGTTGCAAGCGTGCTTCTTGCGAAAATAATCCGTGGCCTAAGTGGCTGAGCGAAAAGTTTTAAGTTCGAAATTGTTGCAGTTTGGAGGCTTCAGGACCATTGAGCAGATATGAAATGGAGGGAGTGGAGACTTTCATTCATGAAACCAAGACCACAAGTCACGTGATAGATTTTAAAGCAAAGCATTGGAAGAAATCGGGTTTCTTTTGCTTGCTTCACGCAAAACGTGCCAACTATTCATCGCTATTGAGTCACGTGACTTGAGGTATTGGGGTCGCCAATGATTGGACTTGCTCTCTCCATTTTAATTCCTGCTCTAAGTTCAGGACAGGAGCGTCCCGATGGGAGGACACGGGAGGTCACCGTGACCTTCAAAAAATGTCTTTATTCTGCAAATTTTGTCTAAAAATTCGGAAAAAATGTCATAATTCGACAAAATTTGTAGTTAATCAAAATTACATTCGGCGAAATTTGGGGTTCCATTCTGCAAAATTATCATCCTTCGGTAAACATTCGTGTTCTATTCGGAAAATTGAGTCTTTCCGCCTTCCCAAAAATTTGAGTTGGTTTCTGTATTTCATACTTTGTACTGTATGTTTTTTGATGTCTTGATAATTTCCTTTGTTTCTTTTACCAAATTCAATGACATCATCGTTTTACCTCTCAGTTTCTTTTTTCCTCCCGATATTTAGCGAAGTGCTACAAGAACTGGAATGCGAAATAGAATTCGCTAGCAGGTGTCCAGAATCGATGACAGCTGATTACCTCCCTGGCATGCTTCAGATTCAATCACTCTATGGAAATATTTGTGATTCATCGAAACCGAATCAAAATGGTAAGCAATGAAATATTACTCTTCCAATAGTAAAAGTGAGTGAGAAAAATTCTACTAATATGAAGATAGGCAAATTATTACAAATCTTTTAAAAGTAATAGTGTTTTAGAGATTTGATGACTTTATATAATTGCCCAAGATTTTGGTATAACAGTATCGATTTTATGACATTGACATTATAGTTATCACTTGTTTTGAACTCTCTACAATTGTGTTACTTTTTTTTTTCTTTTTCATCGGTTAAAAGTCGAATTCATTGCAAAGCAAAAGATAATCTTTACTAATAATACAGCTCAAAGTCTCTTTGTCTGGATATCGGCATCTCTGGATGTCTGGATCTCTGTGACGCGCACAACGCCTAAACTGTTTGGCCGATTTTCACGAAATTTGACACAAAATTAGTCTGTAGCATGGGGGTGTGCACCTCGAAGCGATTTTTCGAAAATTCGATTTTGTTCTTTTTCTATTCCAATTTTAAGAAAATTTTACCCAGCAAATTATCATAACGTGGAAGAGAAAATTACGAAATTATCATAACGTGGAACCGTAACATTGGCGAGCAAATGAACATAGCAAATTAGCGAGCAATTCATCATCCATTATTTGAAAATATACAGGCAAACCAAATGACCTTTTAATTTTTCTACTACGGGCAAAGCCGTGCGGGTACCACTAGCTCCTGAATAAAAAGGAAAACATTATGTAGTTATAAGGAAAACCATTTCTTGCGCTCAGTATGTTAGATCTCAAGTTTTAGTTAATTTTAATCACAACGATTTCTACAGTTTCGTTAAATTCCAACATAAACAGTCACAGAATCTATGCAATGGAAAAGTACGTTCAAAAATTCAGATCAGGACAAAAGGTTCAGAGACAAATTAGTTATCCATATATACGAGAGGGTTTCAAAAAATAAGGTGACAAGAGCTCTGACGAGTGTGCAGATTCTCTGTATGCAAGGACGGATCTAGAAATTTTTCAAGAGAGGGGCGATTGATTTTTATTACTTTCTTTTTTCTGTGTATACTGATTTTAAAATAGTGATCACAAAGATTTGGGACTTTAATTCCGAAACAGTTCCGGGATTGTCCCAAACCCAAACCTCTCTTCTCCCAACATCGATGAAACTCGTCTAAATCTGCGTTTTGTAAACTTAATTTTCGAAAAATTACCCTTGAAGGAGGGGCGATCGCCCTCATCGCCCCTCCCTTGTATCCTTCCCTGTCTGTATAAATAAAAATTTAACACTGAAAGTAACGAAGAGCTCTCAGAAGTGATCAGAGCTTCCAAACGGTGCTGGTGGATGGAGCTGGGTGTTCGCTAAAAGGACGAAATGTCATTTCTGCGTTGACGGAAACGTGGTTCAGCATTGAAATAAGCAGTGTGATAAGTTTTTTTTTTTTTTTTTTTGAGGTGGGGAGGCATTGGATCACTCTTCTTACAGTCCCAAACTCACACCAAGTGATTTCTATCGCTTTGGTCCTGAAAACAAGTTCTTCTGCGGTAAAGCACTCTCCTCTTGCAGTACTTCTACATGAGAGCACCTTACATTGCAGTACTTCTACATGAGAGCGCTCCCTCTTGCAGTACTTCTATTAGAGAGCTCTCTCTCTCTCTTGCAGTACTTCTAATGAGAGCGCTTTCCCTTGCAGTACTTCTGCACGAGTGCGCTCTCTCTTGCAGTACTTCTACAAGAGAGCTCTCTCTCTCTCTCTCTCTTGCAGTACTTCTACATCAGAGCGTTCCCTCTTGCAGTACTTCTGCAAAAGAACTCTCTCTACCTCTTTCTCTTGCAGTACTTCTACATGAGAGCGTTCTCCGTTGCAGTATTTCTACGTGAGAGCGCTCCCTCTTGCAGTACTTCTACAAGAGATCTGTATCTCTCTTGCAGTACTTTTACAAGAAAGAGTGCTCTCTCTTGCAGTATTTCTACAAATAAGAGTTATCTTTTACAGTGCTTCTACAAAAGTGCGTTCTATGTTGTAGAACTTCTGCAAGAGATTATCTTCTGTGGTTGTATTCCTTTCCATCTTCTTTGTTTCTCTCTCGTTTTTCATATAAGTTGTATGACGGTGAAGAAAAAGAGCATTGTATACTAAAGAGCGAAGATGCAAAAAGCATTTTACGAAAAAAAAACATAATGAATATGATTATTTGCAATTTTGAGGTTGTATACTTTCAGTTATCTCGCCAAATTGACTTTATGACTGTTTAAATGACATTGGGAATTAGGTTCCCTTCATTGTATGAAACTTTTAAACAAATCTTGGGGGGTTGTCCGCAAATAATGTCAAGCTTCATTCGAACGAAAAAGTAAACCTTTTGAAATTCCAGTGGTTTCGTTTGGCGGGTAAACGTGGATTATAAGGGACGTATAAACGTGAAGTGTCACACGAAAAATTTTCATTGCATTACCTATCCTAGTATTGAATCTACTTTTTGACCGATTTCCCACACTCTGAGCAACATCCAATTCTAGTAATTTTGATGTTTTTCCTCAAGTGAACGTGATCACATTGAAAAAGTAATTAAAAATGAAGAAATGTTTAACATCTGAAGATTGCCCATTTCGGATAAAGAGTAACCCTATAACACTGCATTCAAACACAATTTAATATCCTAGTACGGGATTTGACCCTTTCCAGGACAGGCCCGGATGTGCGTACCCGCAGTGCAGGTGGCCCTACGTCCTTAAGGAGCTTAACGCCCAAGAAATTGAAGGAAAACTAGCACTAAGAGTTACACTCCTGTTTGTGAAAATTGCAACACCATGAAGGAAGTATCATAGTTGAATGAAATTTAATACACAGTTGAGTGGTAATGGTACAAATAAATGAAAACCTTTTCAAACCAAACAAACAATAAAAAGAGATAGAAATTAGTATTTTGTGTTGCCACCACACGCCGCAATAAGAGCTGCTACTCGACTCGGCATGGAGTGAAATCAAGTTTGAATATCTGCCTGCGGAAGAGTATTCCATATTGTTCATATGCACAACATGGTGGACAATATGATATGCTGGGGTGCCATAGCATATCATATTGTTCATATGATATGCTATGGCACCCCAGACCATAACTCCAGGTGTTCGTCCACTGTGGCGTTCGATAATGTACTCCACAATGTGCCGTTCACCGGCATAGCGCCTGACACGAATTCGGTCATCATGGTGCCACAAATTGAAGCGGGATTCGTCAGAAAAGGCGACCTGCTGCCAATCAGCACGTCAGCTCCTATGTACATTGGCCCATTGTAGCCACAGGCGGCGATGGTTTTGCGTGAGAGAAATCCTGTATAAAGAAATCCTTGCGCGTAGCCCACGCTGCGTCTCCGAATTGATGAAGCACACAATGATATACCTATAGCTGTTGACCACTGTGCTGCAATCGTATAGAAGAAGCTGTGCGGTCCGTCAGAGCCATATGCACCAGGTGTCTGTCATCGCGAGCTGACGTCACATTTCGGGATCCACTTCCGGATTTCCGAGACGTCCGACCCTAGTCCACCCCTGCTTCCAGACACGCATGTTGTGCTACTGTTACGCTGCACACGAGCGGCTACTGCACGATAAGACAATCCTTCTTCACAAAGGCTGACGATTCTGCCCCGTTCAAACTCCGAAATTTGCTCAAATTTCGCTTTCTTCGAAGAGGCATAGTAAAGATTCAGTTAACGTTTACTCTAGGATATAACCACCGATAATCAGTATAGCCGTCTATTTATGTTCGGTTCGATCCGCCGTTCAGAGGGCGCTGCTCAGCATACGCATGCGCTAACGGTCTGCAGTTCTAATCATTTGTATATCATGCTCTACTTTACATTTCTTGCAATTTTCAGCTCACTCGCGTAAGTCCTTCGTTCTGTTGCAATTTTCACAAACAGGAGTGTATTAACGTTGCAAATATACACTGTTGGTCTCTGGGGAGGAACCTTACAGATTTTGTTGCAGTGGGGCCCAAAATTCATAGCTCCGGGCCTGTTCCAAGCTATAAGAGAATAATTTGATTCATGAGTATAAGGTTTCTTCCCCCCCGGAGAAATAATGTTGAATTTTTGGTTTTTTCTTCGGCAGAAAAGCATTTTGTTTATTGCCGTTATGTCTTGACAATTGGGTGTTGCCAGCGATGTTGCGGTTATTTTTCAATAGCAGCATGTGGAGTCTACGGTTATTTTATAATCCCTGTGGATATGGGCATTTTATAAGCTCGTATATTCAGCTTAAATTTAACTAAGCTAATCTAAAAATGCCATTAAAAAAAAATAAAAAATCTGTGGATTTCGGATCAAAATTGATTGCTTATTTGAAATCACCATATCCAAATTTGGTAAGATCAGGTACGTTTGTAAATTCAACGAAGTTTTTGTCCCCTATGCTATTTTTGTGGCGTCTGTGCGAATTGAAAAGTCTAAATATATGTACTCATTGTATCCGACAAAACAATGTGCATCGACAAAGTTATTTAAAAACATATTAAGAATTAGAGTGCGTTTTCAGTGAAAACGTGTGCCGAACATTGATTTGTCAATGTATACCGACAACAGCGAACACCAATACAACTATACATTGGTAAAAAAGAAATCCTGAAATTTTACGGTAAAAGTTACTGGCATCGATGTTGCAGGTAACTTTAACGGTAAAATCCTACTTTACTGTAAAATTTTACTGTAGAATATACAAGAGTTCAAAAACGCAAAATGCGAGCAGCAGGTTCGAACTGGGTACCTTTGTAGTTGCAGGCAGCTTTAGCCCTGGTTTCCAAGAAGCAAAATCACGGAGCTTTGGCGTCGCTACTCGGCGTGACGCTGAAACCAAAGTCAAGTGATTGTGGCGTGGCCACTCACGACGTCGATTTAGCTCGGGCGCGCATGCGCAGAAGAATCAAGTTTCCCTCTCGGCGATTCGCTCCTAGGAAACCAATGCTTTTGCTGATCGTCGTACCAGTTGGAACACATCGAGTGAGGGAAGTATGGTGTTATCTGCTTCGCACTGTAAGTCACGTGGTGTGTCCATTGGCACTGCAATTGTTTATTTTTGTCGGTACAACTTGCTGTAGGTTTCTTCTGTACTGCAAACACTCCATTTTTCAGCAATATTTACCATAAAAGTTTCCTAAATTTTTAACAGTGTACCTTTTTTAGTGAAATAAATGTCCTGTTCTGTTTTAATTGCCATTAAATTGCTTAAATTCCATCCCAACGAACAAAATTTGCTGTTCCTTGAAATCCGTTGTAACGGGATTAAAATATATTTCTCAAAGTTTTCTAAACAATTTTTAAAAAAATGCTCACCAGAAAAATTTTATTCAAATACTCGGTTGAAAAACTGGGCTGCGACAATGAGTAATTCTTTTCATTGTGTTACTTTTTTCAACGCACTTAAATGTATGTATTTTTTTTATCTATTGAAAATAGAGTTCTTCAAAAATATCCCTTGCATAAACAACCATTGGCAAAGAATTTCTGAAGAATGTAAGGAAAATGGAACGCTCATTGACTCTTCGTAAGTATTAGCATTTTATTTATTTATTTACTTATTTATTTATTGCTGTAATCAACAACATATAAAATTTTTTATCCACGACTTTTGGCATTTATTTGCAAGCAAATTTAGCTTTTGAAAGTTTCTTACCAAAAAGTTCATGTTTTCAACATGAGCAACGTTCAACTGATTTAACTACAGTGAAACCTCCCTTAACGGACACTCCTGAATAACGGACACCTCTAATTAACGGACATTTTTGCAAGTCCCAGTCCCTCAATATAGGCCATTCCATGTATTTCACTCTGAATAACGGACATTCCGAATAACAGACAGTTATTTCACAAAAAATTTCCCTTGCGATCGTAGCACTTCCGTTTTTTTTTCCTTTTCACTGAATATCTTAGTAACTGCTTTCCTTACAAAGCTTTTCATCCTCCACAACTGATATTCCCCCCCCCCCCCCCCGTCATTTCCTTATCATTGTTTCTTGGAATTAAAAGGGTAGTAATGAGCAGAGGCAGCACATTGGGGCTTAAAAGTTGTAGCAGAAAAAAAAAAAAGAACTAACAGACATGGTACTTTTTGCGGGCAGCAAAAAATGAAAAAGAAAAAAAAGTTATAATTTTGTTACGGCTAGTTTTGAGAGCATTGAAGCAGATAAGTGAAAACTGATGTCAGTCTAACAATTAACGTACGTTTTTCTTAAGATTTTAACGAATTTTGCACACAATAACTATTCAAAAGTTAAGATAAAAAAGAGGAAACTGGGAGCTTTTTCTAACTGGGGCTCTCGGGAGATGCAATTGAGTAAACCGGCGCCGGAAGGAGTCGGCTTTAAGGCGCCGTGGTTTCGTTGGGCTGTTAAATTTTTTGATATGAAGAAGGTTTGCCCATATTCAAGGTCATATTGCCAACTGTCCATCATGCAATAGTGATTCTCGAGATAAAATAAATTAATTAACCGCAAAAAGTGTGTGGGGGGGAGGGGGATGCTCCGCCGAATCGCCGCCGTTGGTAATGGGATATTCATGCCATGAGATGAATTGAGAAGCAAGCGAACCTGCTTTTCATGCAGCAGTCGTAACTTTTCAGTTGCAAACTTTCCTAAAGGCGTGTTGACTTAGTTGATTTTTGTGTGTGACAATATAATTTGAGTTTTAAAATGGCAACTAAAATAAAAGGATGAAGAAGAAAGCTAGAAAAATAATTCTCTTTCTGGATAACGCCACATCTCAGCCTGATGACTTAAAATTGCAAAATGTTAAGTTGCCATCGAACACCACCTCTGTATCCAACCCTTGGATCAGGGTATTATTCGGAGTTATAAAGTAGGTTACAGAAAGCTTTTACTCAGGCACATTCTTTCACAGATTTCTTCGTGTAAATCTAGTGAAGAATTAGCAAAATCTGTAACAGTTTTGGATGCTGTTTCGTGGATCACGTCAGCTCTCAAAAAAGTGAAACCTGGGAGCGTTTCAAAATGTTTTAAAAAGGCAGGGTTTTCGTTCAGGAGTAAAATGATACCTGACAGTGCATTAGGAGGAGCAGAAGAGGGAAAAGTTAATGAGCTACTGGTTCATTTGGATTCAAAAGTCAGTGCTGAAAACTACGTTCAAATTGAAGAAGATAACTTGAACGTTTCAAATTTCATTTCTCACAACACAACTGAACCATGTGTTCTTTCTGACGACGATGAAGATGAGCTTCTCGTGATTGAAAATGGTGTTTGCACAATTAGAGACTTTTCGGAAGCACTGAAATACATTAAAGAATTGAAAAACTTTTTCCTGAGCAAAGGGGACACTGGAGGACCTGCTAAGGTAAATGATTTAAATATTTATATTGAGAAACAGGCTTGTAATGCAAAAAAGAGATGTCAAACTGTTTTAACTGATTGCTGTAATTGATTAAATGCTTTTTAAGACAAGTGTGTGCTGTCAGTATACCTTTATTAAGAAAAAGCAGATTAATTACACTTGACGTAAAATGTAGTAAACCTTTCGCAATTGTTTCGATTGTGTTCTACAAAGGGAACAACAGCCCATTTTGAAAAAGGTAAATTAAGTAGTTCCTCCTAATAGCGGACACCTCCCAATAACGGACAAAACTTCTAGTCCCTTCACTGTCCGCTATTCGGAAGTTTCACTGTATTTAAATTTTAATAATGTTCTTTCCGATTAACAGAAAAAAAAAATCTTTTTAAATGGTGTTGTTTCCTTCAGTCAAAAGTACAACTTTTAATCGCTAAAATTGATTGAAAAGCAAAAAAACAAAAAACATGGAGCACAAGGTGTGGTCTTTATGACGTCACAAGTGATGACCTTTGGCGCGTTCAATGTTTACTCTTGCTCTCTACCGCGTTTACAGGTTATGATAATTCAGAAGCGAATTAAATATTGCGCTCTACGCTTGCTATCGACCATATTGTTGCCGGAACATGTGAGTAAAGAAGCGAAATAAATTTTGCGCTAATGGCATCAGTGAATGGCGTTTCATCACTTGTGATGACATGCGCAAGGGCGTAAAAAGAAAATTGAATCTGCGCACCGATTAAAATAATTTTTTAAAAACATTAAACTTTGTCAAATTAATTAAAAAAAATGGTCAAATCCTATATTTTTTAGCATGCTCTTTCAGAAAAAAATACTTTTAAAATTTCGGAAACAACCCCAATGTTTCAAGAATAGTTTCAATTTTTTCAAATTTATTGCTTAAAAACTTTTTTGTCTTCATTTGAAATGATAGAAATTCATGAAAATTTTCCACTGCAATGCTTTACGTTTTTTTTTTCTTTGCAATGTACAGTAGACCCTCGTTTCACGCGGTTTCGATTATACGCGGTTTAAGATTTGACACCTTTATTTTATTTTACGCAGATGAGTTTTGGTTTTACGCGGATGCGCAATACAAACAGATAACATTTTCCCTTCTTTCAAAATCCAAACTCCTAAAGACTGCATATTACATGTAATAAACTGCATTTTGGCGTGCTCATAATCGAGCTTGAGCCTCTGGAGACATTTGAAGCAATTGGTTCCAATGCTCTTTCGAGAAGTAAAGTTATTAAACTCACACAGTTCAGAACTCACAGGAAGATATTTTAGGAGTGACAAAGGCGGCCAAAACCAACGAGAATACCGACCGTCTTTATGCATGTTGCGCATAAAATTCGATATAAGTACACATTAAACTTATTATACAATACTAGAACGAAGTATTTTGTTATATGCGGAACAAAACATCTATTTTAACACTAGTATTGGGTATCAATTTACGCGGTTTCGATTTACGCGGCATTTCCGTGGAGCGTAACCCCCGCGTAAAACGGGGGTCTACTGTACTCTTTTTTTTTTGCAATGATGTGTGTCAGTTCTTCCTTTAGGTTTTTTAATTTGAAATTTTTTTTTCCAGATGTGATAGCTCCGTTACGCATTTCGCAAAATGCAGTTTCGATGCAATACTTAACAGTTGTGGTGTGGAAGTGTTGAAATTGTTCTATCGTCTTCTGACTCCGATGCTTTACATTTTCGAACGTATGTGCGTGCCATTTGAAAATTTAGAAAAACATATCTGAAATTTTTGTCTGATTAATATTTTATATTTGCTGGCATTTGTAGGGGACAAAAAAAAAAGGGGGGGGGGAAGGAAAAAAATGAAATATCCAATTTTTTGTTATTTAATTATAATAAATCACATTTGGATGACTTAAAACAGACTATTGTAATTTTCTTGTTTTTAAAATTATTTTCCCCATTATTCTTCCTTCGTCATTATTAAAGCGAAGAATATAATTAGTTCTTTTGTTTTGGTGTTATTTCTTTTCAAAAGTGTGTCATCACACACTACCCCCACCTCAAACATCGTTGAAAGTATAAATTTAGAAAGGTGCCCCTCCCAGGCCCGTCAATTCAAAGTTATCTGTGTGTGGGGGTGGAGGAGGGGTTCAAAAGGTTCAGTACATTTCATACAGAAAAGCAACGTGATACATATACAAATGGACAATTTTATTCCAACATATTGTTACAAGTCCGCTGCAACTCCAAACTTTCTTTAAATGATGACACAGTTCTTGGGAAAACACAGGAGATTTATTTACAATTACTAGCTGCGTGCCCGGCGTTGCACGGGCTACCTAAAAAATGTAAGAGCAGTCCAGTTGATGCTTTTGTAGTACACTGACACTAGTTTCTAACGCGTTAAGGAATAAATAAATGCGCGTAAAGCAAGGTTTAACTAAGGTTAGGTAACTAAAAATAAACTGCATGTAAATCACTCATTTACTTTACGACGTGCACGGTCCTCCTCGAAAATGAAAGTTATGTCATGTGACGCGTATTTAACAATCAGGCTTGAACAAAAAAAAAAAAAAAAACAGCAAAATTTTGCTGCAGATTACGGCAAAATAATCGAAAAGTAAACAACTTAAACACCCTGATTACAGGAAAAGCCTTAAAACAAAAGCCTAATTTTATTTCTTTATATTCGAGGAAAAAAATTGCAACAGATGTTTCTTTTCAATGATTTTCTTCACGCTGTAAATTTTAATAAAAGCGTTCATCCGGAAAGTTGAGTTGAAGCACTGAATAATAATTTGAATGGAGGAAAGCCTTCGAAAAATAGTGATTTGATTTTGAAATCTAAGAGTCATAATTAAAAGATTTTAATTGATATCTCCGCTAATTATTATCGGAGAATTATGTTAAATAGCCAAACATGAAGACGGGAGGATTACGAATCCATCAATACCTGGTTCGATGGTCAGTTCACTGTCGTTCGGGAGAAGAAGCTTGGACATAGATAGATAGATAGAAAAATACTCAGATTTTATATGTATAAGATGTACGAGGAATATCGTTAACAACTGCTAAATTAACCATAGCAATCAGGCAAACATCAATTAACACCGTAAACTCAATGGTAAAACACGTATTTATATCAAAATACGTAATAACACAGCGCAAAGCGCAACGAGAAACGAATCTCCGCAGTTAGAAAGCAAACCAACTTAACTTCCCCATTCACAAGACGCCCGGCGTTTTATACCGAGCAAAGAAACACTATGTAGAAAATCTTACAAAGTTCTACAAATTTCTCATATATCTTCTTTTTTTATTCCATTGACAAACCTTATTGTTCAGAAATGGGGGGACCGTATACTTCAATTTAATGTTAGGGGGTTGTATGTACATTACAAGAAACTATTTACAGGTTACGATACTAAGATAACTTTAGATGAACGATAATGGAATAAACGCCAAATTTAGCTAGATTACAACAAATTAATCACATTGACTTGCCCTTGATGACTTCCACAAAAGATTTCCCTACCGCTTCCCTTTTCCGTGTTGAGTTCAATGCGTTGAAAAGAGATAAAATGGAGGGTGTGAAAACTTTCCTTCATGAAGCAAAGATCCCCAGTCACGTGACGGATTTTAGTTGAAGCATAGAAAGAAATCAGGTTTCTTTCCAGTAGCGTAACTTCAAATTTACGACCTCCCAGCAAAATATGAGTTTGAGCCTCCTCCTAAAAATTGTATCAATCTATACTTTTAGTACGAACTCGAAGTCCATTTTGTCACCACGAGGTCAAAAAACTGGGGAAAGGGGGGGGGGGTTCGTTTTTCAAAATAATAAAATAAAGAATATCACACCACTGGAATCGCTATCAAATTTATTATTATTAATTTATTTTTAAAACACTTTTTGTGTATGCTAAAAAGAAGGAACCTAGATTGAATGTGTTTTCGACATTTTTTTTTGTATATGATGTGATACTTATTAAAAAAATAAAACAGGCCATACATAGTGCGATCCTTTTATTATATTTTACACTATTCATTCCTTATAAAACAAATAAAAAACAGCTCATCCCAAGACATTTTTTACCTTCCAGACGCAAATGAGATATGATTCCTGTCAAACTACTTGAACGCGCGATTTCTAATGTAAAATATCAACTTGGAAAATATTACGTAAGAATGGGTTTGATCCCCCCCCCCCAATGTAAGGATATGAAGAGATTTTTTCAGCCCCCTCCTCCCCTTCAAAACCCTTACATTATTAATATTGCCCCCTATAATGCAAAAGCTCTATCAACAAGCAACGGCAAAATTAAAATTTTTAAAAAACCCTGACTGAGTCGCAACTGTAGAATCAAGAGGAAAAATTGAAAACTCTTTTAAAAGCCTTATATTATTAAAAATCAATGTCAAGTATTTTATTTGCTACTAGCGCGGTACCCACACGGCTTTGCCCGTAGTAGAAAAATTAAAAGGTCATTTGGTTCGCCTGTATATTTAAAAATAATGGATGATGAATTTCTCGTCAATTTGCTATGTTAATTGCTCGCCCACGTTACGGTTCCACGTTATAATAATTTCGTAATTTACTCTTCCACGTTGTGATAATTTGCTCGATTAAATGCTCTCAGAATTAGAATATATAAAGAACAAAATCGAATTTTCGAAAAATCGCTTCGAGGTGCACACCCACATGCTACAAACTAACTTTGTGCCAAATTTCATGAAAATCGGCCGAACGATCTAGGCGCTATGTGCGTCACAGAGATCCAGACATCCAGACATCCTCCTGACAGAGAGACTTTGAGCTTTATTATTAGTAACTAGTGGTACCCGCACGGCTTTGCCCGTAGTTGAAAATTAAAAGGTCATTCGGTTCGCCTGTATATTTACAAATAATGGATGACGAATTTTTCGCCAATTGGCTATGTTCATTCCCTCTCTCATTCCACGTCATGATAATTTCGTAATTTACTCGTCCATCTTATGATAATTTGCTCGTTAAAATGTTCCTAAAATTGAAATAGAAAAAGAACAAAATCGATTTCTTGAAAAATCGCTTCAACGTGCACACCCCCATGCTACAAATTAACTCTGTGCCAAACTTCATGAAAATCGGCCGAACGGTCTAGGCGCGTCACATAGATCCAGACATCCTCCAGACAGAAAGACTTTGAGCTTTATTATTAATAAAGATAAAGAAAAAGAAAGATAAAGATTCAATAGAAACTGGCAACAGATAAAAATTTTAAATCTTTGCTTTTAATTTCCTTGCCGGCCAACAATGAATTCGATTACAAATCGCGTGAATAAAAGCTTAGCCGTGATTAAAATCAGCTTTAAAAAAAGTTCTAGTTCGAATTCTATGAAACATGTAAGTTCCAAACACATTCTATCCGACTCGGAAAAATATTCTCTTTATTTTGGTACTAGTGGTACCCGCACCGCTTTGCCCGTAATAGAAAAGTTAAAAGGTCTTTTGGTTCGCCTGTATATTTACAAATAATATATGGTGAATCTTCTCGCCAATTGGCTTGTACCCATGTTACGGTTCCACGTTATGATAATTTCGCAATTTCCATCTTATGATATTTTTGTTCTTAAAATTGGAATAGAAAAGAACCACATCGAATTTTCGAAAAAATCGCTTCGAGGTGCACACCCCCATGCTACAAACTAACTTTGCGCCAAATTTCATTAAGGTAATTTCGGCAGAACGGTCTAGGCGCTATGCGCGTCAGTGAGATCCGGACATCCTACAGACATCCTTCGGACAGAGATACTTTCAGCTTTATTATTAGTAAAGAAGATAAAGAAGATTAATTTTAAAAATTTTAAACTATGTTTTCACTGCAAAAATCGCGAAAACCTTTTAAAGGTTTTTAATAAATATCTTCGCTAATTAATGTCACTTAAAGATGCAACCTAGCTAAGAACCCTCTCGATCAACTCTTCTTTCGAACAAATTTTTTTTCAAAATCGGTCCATTCGTTTAGGCGCTAGAGTGACACAGACAGACACACAGATACACAGACACGTCAAATTTATAACCCCCTTCCTTTGTGTGTCGGGGGTTAAAAACTGCAGGTTTTCAAAACGTGAAAATGCTTGGTAGATTTTCTTTTGAATCTCATTTCCTACGATGCTGAATGTTTGTTGTAAATACAAGGAAAAAAGTACGATTGACTAAATTTTTGAGGCTTTTTTTTTCTAATTTCCTAGAAGGACGGGGATGTGAAATACGCTTGTAGATACGATAAAAATAAAACCCACCTGTTGGGGTTTCATAATTATAAGGTTTCACTCACCGATCTCTGGTCGGCGAAATATGTTTTCGAATCTAATGGTCGTGGATTAAAAAAGAAGGGGGGGGGGATATCACTCTGGTCTTGTGATGTTTCAGCAGAACAATGACAAAAGAACTGGTTTTTCTCCGCAAAGTTATCCTGCTCTCTAGTTCCAAGAAATCAAATCATTCTAATGACGTTTTTTTTTTATTCTTTATCAAAAAGAAGTCCCGGCAATCCTAAAAAATAAAAGGAGGTAAAGAGAAATTGTTATCCAGAAACTCATCAACTTTAAATGTAAATACTTGCGCAACTATTGAAGATCAAGCAAAAATAAAAATGCGCCTTCACGAAAGTAATTTTTTACTTTAGTTTTACATCCGTTGATTTTGCAAACTTTTAAGGTATAATAGAAGAATTGAAAAAACGAGCTGATGTGAGCATCAAATGACTTTCTTTTACGCTAATTCAATGACAGTAGTGCCTTGGACCTACAGTAAGCAAAAAAACACTTTAAATATTTTCACCCCAAGTTTGTTGCGAACCGAAACAAAAAAATAACGTTTTATACAGATTAATTTTCCCAGTGTTGGCAATTTTAATATGATTCATCGGTTAACTCATTCAATATCGCCAATAGTAGCCAACTTAAAACCAAGTTAAAAAAAAAAAAAATAGCCAAATTTGTCGCTACTTTGGCTACCAAAAGCTTGGCGATATAGTGCCAAATGTTTGTCAAATTATAACACACTTGAGTTTGCATTGAAATTAACAATGATTTCCCCCAAAAAAAGGTGTAAAAGATCCCCTTTGGAACATTCTAATGCAACCAAAAAGGGAGGTGCACAACTAGACCCCACTAGGAGTCTACGTACCAAGTTTCAACTTTCTAGGACATACCGTTCTTGAGTTATGCGAGATACATACGCACATATATACATACGGACATCACGAAAAAACTCGTTGTAATTAGCTCGGGGATCGTCAAAATGAATATTTCGGGTGTCTATACGTTCTTTGGCATATATCCACGCGTGGTCAGGTTGAAAAAAAAAACAAAAAACAACTCAATATTTATTCGAAGGGCGAGAAAAATAGAAATTAAGGCCGATTTTTGAGTGACATTTTTTTTCGCGAATACAATATAGTGCAGCTCTGGTTAGTTGAGCTGTGACCTTGACTATGTTTACCTGTTTTAGAGAAGTTTAGTGAAAAATAGATGTGTTATTGGCTCGGATTTTAGATGGAATAATTTTGAAAAACTTCTAAGAAAGTTTCTCAGTTCAACTTAGCGCCAATTACCCCTTCATATTTTCCGAAATGCTGGTAACCATTGTCAGAGTCGGAGCTCAACTTCTCAGAGCTTCACAATACTTCCTTTACTATGTAAAAGGAAGTAAAAATGCATTCTGTCTGACCATCATCACACTAGAGTCAATGCCAGTGAACTGGCAACGATACATTTGATGACGTTAACACAGCTCGACCAGTTTACCTTTAAATTTTCTCTTTAGTTCAACGAAAATCTTTTTGGTCCATAAATGTTTTCTCATACACAAGCCTTTACATAAATACACACACGCCTACGTGCATACACACACACACACAGGTCCACTCACATACACAAGCCTACACATGTACGCACGCGCGCCTACACTCACACACACACACGCCTGCACAAACACACACACACAACTATACACACGTAACCGCCTAGGAGGAGGGGCAGGCTTGGGGGGACAGGAGCCGTTTCTAGAAACAATATCCCCCAATGAGCAAGGGTCCTGTCGCAACTCATGCACTGTTTAAAAAAATCCTGAAATTTTACAGTTAAAGTTACTGGCATCCTTGTTGCCAGTAACTTTTACCGTAAAATCCAATATTACTGTAAAATTTTACAGTAGAATAAACGAGAGTAAAAAAATGCAAAATGCAAACTGCAGGTTCGATTTCGGGACTTTCGGCTTGGCGGGCGGCTTCGCTGCGCACCATACGAGTTGGGACACGACGGGTGAGAGGAAATACTGTTTTATTTGCTTCACACTGTTAGTTACGTGGTGTATCAATAGGTGCTGCAATCGTTTATTTTCTTCGGTACAATTTACTGTAATTTTTTTTGTACTTTAAACACTCCATTTTACAGCAATATTTACCATAAAAGTTTCCTGAAATTTTAACAGTGTGATTGCGAAAAACATAATTTGAATTCAAAATTTCAAAACTCAAGTTTTTTTTTTCTTTTTTTTTTTTTTGCCTCATCCAAGAAATAGTCGGCAGACTTTCCCATGAATCTGCGGCGTAGGTCACAGCATCTCGCTGCTTCTGCAACCGGCTCGGCTGTAAAAACATTCAGTTTTCAAATCCTAGGGTTACAATTAACCGCCCTGATCACGCTAAATGACGGGTCTGCTTACACATGGGGAGAAAAAAGTTAACAGTATGAAATTACTTATAAATTCCACATTTGTACAGAAGTAGGAAGGTCAGGGAGATTCCCCCTGAAAATCCCAAAATTGTAGTATTAAAAACGCATTTTTAGTCTATATTTGGCTTTGTGAAGGAGGAAGGTTCAATGGCATATTGAACTTCCAAAACGCAATTTTAGAATATCTTTGATGATGTTAAAAGGGTTTCTGGGGCCTCGGAAATACTACAAAAATTTCTTTCCTATAAACGCAATTGTAGCTCACCTTTGATGACGATAGACCAGCAGCTCCCAACCTTTTTGATTGTGCGGCCCACCAGTTTTGTTGAAAACAGGATTGAGGCCCACTAACTACTATGTATTACTTTTCACAGCCAAAATTTACCTTCTGGGGGGGGGGAGCATCTGCTCTTAACTGTCCTTAAGTGTAAGTAATATACCGTATCAGGATTGAAAGTGAGTAAAAAGGAAGTGTTCTAGAGAAGTTAATCCCCTTATCCTTTCAGGCAGCACTACTGATGAAGATATACTGTACAAGAACAATTTTCAAAATAATTTTTAAGAAAGAAAATAACTTGATTGCATTCACTCAGCTGTCATAGCTGTAAGGACTCTCAAAAATAAGCCTTCAAAGTTAAAGCTCCACGGGATTTTTGGCGTTGATTTTCCTCTGGGAGAAAGTTGATATCTGGATTGAAACTGGATAGTTTTAGTCTCAAATGATTCGCAGCATTTAATGCATTTCTAAATTTTTTTTTTACTGCACTAATAGGTAGATTGTCGAAAAGCCCCTCAAGGTCTCAACTCACTAATAAGTCATGCCCGTTCAGCAAAGGAGGAGCATTTTTAACTTGAAGCTAGAAGCTAATACTTGTTTCTTTGGCAATTTTCATTACAAAAGCTTCTGATTCATTAAATTTCATCTCTTCAATTATAGGGGAGAATTCCTAAGAAAATTTCCTAATCCTAATGGATTAGTGACGGTGTATATCTAATAAGTGAATTTTCGCAAAAAACGGAAATTAAAACCCCAAGTTTTATCTCGGTTCAGATTCTCGACCAGTGTCCACAGCCCAGTAACACGCTGTTCGCGGCCCACTTGTGGGCCGCTGTCCATGGGTTGGGAACCGCTGCGATAGACTGTTAGAGGAAGGTTTCAAAAAAAAAAGTAATTCTCTTTCTTTCCATTTTAATTTCTATTTGCAACAAATCTTCGCTGCTCATATATTTTTTCCCAGTTTGCTGTGCTTTTTGTTATGATATTTTGAGCTTTAAAGTAGAAATTAGGGGTGCGACATCGATGTCGATGTTTTGGAAACATCGATGTTTTTGCTAAAACATCTATGTTTTTAACATCGATGTTTTAGCACCTAATAGGAGCGAATAAAAACGTAGCATATTGCACCTAATAGGACACGAATAAAAACGGATATTAAACCTCACGAATAAATTTAATAGACAATTAAAAGAAGTATTTCAAGTATTTACTTGTAAAAATAATTCAAAAACTGAAACAAAAACGGAAATTATTTACATTTTATCCATAAAGTGTTTGAATGCAATGCGAACGGATAATATTGTCGACGTTTTAGGGAGGGGGTCATGACCCCTATGACCCTCTCCTTGTATCCGCCACTGCCTAGGTGGGCACCACTGCGAGAACCTATGTGTAATGAGGTTTTGCGCTAACACGACACTCAAAGTTTACCTTTCTTGCACGATAATAAATCCTAAACACTGATTTAAACTAATAAACTATTTACAGCACATTTAAAAATAAACTCAGCACGACTAAAAACTGAACTATCTAAAAATTATAACAGAAAGAAATTCTAATCTATAGAAACTTTACAGAAAAAAAAAAAAACATTTATGGACTCAAATGTTTTATCGATTGAAGCGATGCCTGAAGCTTTGGATATGGTTTTACAAAAACTATCGTTGATTAAATTTGTTGCTTATAAAAGCAAACGGGCGTCAGACCTTCTTTATTACTTTTCATTATATTGTCTCCTGAACTCAGCGCCGCAGACTGTCTTGAGAAAAGCTATTTTTACTGTCTACATATTTTAAACTAGCCGCCTGCGGCGACCAGCTGGCCCGCCTTTTTACGCCATTCGCCTTTTTGCGCCAGAGTTGCCGCCTTCGGCAGCTGCTTAGACAATTTAGCGACGGTATTAATCAATGTTTTTCTCTTTTTTCTCAATATTATCATTCGCCTTTTTACACCGATGTTGCCGCCTTCGACGGCTGCTTAAACAAATTTCTTCCCAGTATCAATCAATCTATATCTATCTATATCATTAGTAGTTTGAATAAAATATTTTCTAGATCTATCTCCAGTTCCGTCATTTGGAATATTTTTAAAGGAGGGGGAGACACAAACGACGTACTCTTCATGCAAATTTTGTCGAAAAATAACAAAAAACACTGCCACTTTTGAGGGTTCAATACTTTTTGCAGGATGGGTTTCGAAAAAAATTAAACCCAGATAAAAATGCAAAATAAAGGTTTTCTCAAAAATTTATAAAAAATACAAAAATTGCTCTATCTTCAAAATTTTTTCATTTATCATATTTAAAATTAAATTTCCTACACTATAGTACAAAAAATATTCGTCTGGCGCGATTGGTTCGGGGTCTGTGATGTTAAAAGTGCTAAAAAGGGCTAAAAATCACATAAAACATTAAATAACTTTTTTTCTAATTAAAATATCGAAAATCGAAGCCCGAGGTGCATATCTTCGGCAAAAACTGCACCTGCATACCAAATTTCATCTTTCTAGGCCTTACCGTTTTCCTGGGATGCGCGCCACAAACACACACACACACACACAAACATCTTATTTTATTATATGTATAGAATAGATAGAAGAAGATAGATAGAAGATACATATGCTATAAATAGAAAAGTGACAGTTAATACCCCCCCCCCCCCCCCGAAAAAAAAATCGAGAACTATTTACTGTTTCTTATTAAGGTTTCGGTCTGGCTTGTTTTTTTTTTTTTTTTTTCAAGCAGTCATTTCCACTACTCAAATGCAATGAACCTTGAAAAAGATTACAAAGAATTGTCGCAGATTTTGATGGGAGGAGGGGTTCATGATCCCCCCCCCCCTCCTCCTCCTTGTATACACTTCTTACGGTTTCGATCAAGTTTTTTATTTTTTCGAGCAAACATTCAAATACTGTTGCGGGTTGGGGGGGGGGGGGGGTGTTATGACCCCCTCACTCGTATCCGCCACTGCGTCTACCCTCAATAAGCCGTCCACCAATCACTCACAATTTGTGTTTAACTTTTTTGCACTAACAGTTCAAAACATATTTCTTGCTCTTATTATTAATAATAATTGTCAGAATTAATTTTGTACCTCTAATGTAATTTGCACAACTCTTTCTTATTATACAACTGAATGTAAGTGCTATGATATATTTTTTTGCAGATTTAACTAGTTTGTATTAATTGTTGAAGGTCTTATCATTTTTTGTCTTATTATAGTACCAAGATGTTGCGAAATTATTCCTATTAAATTGTATTTATGATTTGCAGTTCAGTAGTTTCAATATATTCGTGGGGTTCGTATTCTTTTGTATTGCTTAAATTAGACGCAATGCCCTAATCCATTAAACATTTGTTAGAGATTATCATCTATGTAAGTTTGTAATGTAGTATACTGAAAAATGTATGTTAAATATTGACAAAACGATCGATGTTTTAAAACATCGATGTTTTTTGGTCGATATATCAATGCCATCGATGTTTTAATTTACAACATCGATGTCGCACCACTAGTAGAAATGTTAACATTCTGACTGGCGCTGTAAATCTATCATGTTTATTTTTCGATTCAGTTTTTCAAACTGAGATTTTCAATAACGTAGCGATTATTTTTGGTCTCGTTAAATCTTTATCTTTACTAATAATAAAGCTGAAAGTCTGTGTCTCGAGATGACTGGATGTCAGGATGTTTGGATGTCTGTTACGTGCACAGCGCCTAGACCATTCGGACGATTTTCATGAAATTTGGCACAGAATTAGTTCGTAGCATAGGGGTGAGCACCTGGAAGCGATTTTTCGAAAATTCGATTTTGTTCTTTTTCTATTCGAATTTTAAGAACATTTTACCGAGCAAATTATCATATCGGGGACGGGTAAATTATGCGAGAAAAGAGTTGAGCGAGAGTTCTTAGCTAGGTTGCGTCTTTGGGGGACATTAATTAACGAAGATATTTATTTAAAACCTCTAAAAGGTTTTCCGCGATTTTTGCAGTGAAAAAACGTAGTTTAAAATTTTAAAATTTAATACCAAAATAAAGGGAATTTTTTCCGCGTCTGATATAATGTGTTTGGAACTTCACACACGTTACTGTAATTCAGCCGATCAGTGAGAGAAGCCAACTGCGACCGATTAGCAGTCCGATCTTTTGAACGAAAACTTTTAAAACTTCATATATTGCCTAATTTGTTCTTTCCCCCGAAGATAAAGATCTTCCACTACACTGATCTTTTGTGTACAGAACTACCCTATTGTTATTTATCTGGACGAAAGTAAAATTTGTTTCGTCTTTAAATTCCATCATCTTTTCCTCTAATAATGTACTGATTAGTTTGATAATACTTTAAGTATTCTTGACATTGGTGCCAAAACTCAGATGGATTTGAGTTGAGAAACAAGTGTTGCTAGGTACGGTACTTTCTGATCATTTGGTTAGGAAAACCTAAAGCACCGATCCGGTCACATGGTTCAACTACGATGACAGAACACACGTTTTGCGCGAACCTTCCTGTCCCTTACTTCAAAATATACCTCGGGACCTAAAATTGTTGCTTTCAAGAGATGTGTGTGTGTGTTTGTGAAGGCTTCACTCTCTCTCTCTGTACGTTTTATCTATTCTCAATTGACCTATCACTGTAGGAAATTTCATTACAAAAAGCAGAGCTGGCTGTCTTATTGTCCTTTGGCAACGGGTTAAATATTTATTTCAGTTCTAGCTCAACAATAGGTTAAAATAAATATTAATCATTTGGGAGATATAACCATCCAATGATTATATTAATTAATTAATTAACAAAACGTTTCCGATTCGATCCATCGCGCTTCGAAACCATGCTCGCCACAACTTAATTACAGACAAAAAATTTGATCAAAATCGGGCCAGTCGTTTAAAAGCCTTATGGTGACAAACGTCCGTACAGAAGATTTTTATTTATTACTAGTGGAACCCGCACGGCTTTACCCGTAGTAGAAAATTAAAAGATCATTGGTTCGCCTGTATATTAACAAATAATGGAGGATGATTTTCTCGCCAATTCGCTATGTTAAATGGCTCGCCCAAGACTCATAACGGTTCCACGTTATGATGATTTCGTAATTTACTGTTCCACGTTGTGATCATTTGCTCAGAAAAAGTTTCTTAAAATCAGAAAATAAAAAGAACAAAATTGAATTTTCGAAAAATCGCTTCGAGGTGCACACTCCCATGCTACAAACTAACTTTGTGCCAAATTTCATGAAAATCGGCCGAACGGTCTAAGTGCTATGCGCGTCACAGACATCCTCCGGACAGAGAGACTTTCAGCTTTATTATTATAGCTGGGGAGCTAACGGATAGAAAACTGCAAATTATGATAAGAAGATATCACTAGGTAGGAATGTTGTTTATGACTATACAATGAAATTAAGACCCAGAGGCATTTTCAAAAACCGTTTAAATCCAAGATGGCGGCGTTTTTCAAAATGGCTACCCATATTAGAGTTTTTTCAATATATGTCGTGCAAAAGAGGTTTTTGTATCGAATTTTAGGTTTTTCAGGTCACAGATTTCATTTGTTACGTTGAAAATAAGCTAAATCTTCATTTTGGTTCTTTTTTTAAGTATAATTTTATTACTTACAAAAGAGATTACGTGCTTTTCAAAGTACCAATATAAAAATAGGAAAAATATTAAATGCAAATATGTGCCAAAATATTAGTAGTATGTCATTAGTCAAACACTGCTTCATTCTTCGCATTAATTTTTGCATAGTAGTGTGCAGGACAGACCAGCACTTCTGCAGCTACACTTGTTTTTGCGGATTTTGCAGGTGCACTTAATGAACTCAGTGCACTGTCAAAAATGAAACGCTCAATTTTGACGATTTGGCAATCCTCGAGCACTATTTCGTTATTTTCGACGATCCTTTCGTCACCAAATCACGTGATATTTGACAAAACCAGAAATCTCAACTTTTTGACGAAATTATTTCGTCCCGATTTCGTCATATTGCAGTGCATTCTGGGAGTTTTCGTTTCAGTCTTGTACTCGCTCGTTAAATTATCCTAAAGGATTCATAAAAAAAGGTTAGTATTTATTCAAATTTGTATGTGCAATGTGCTCTTTCTTTTATTTATTGTTACATTTTTGTTTAGTGTTGTGTTTATAGTTGTGTTAAAACACATTAAAATTGAAAACGAACCGTTCGATTAGGTTTAGAACTCTGTGTGTTTTTTGAACTAACTCTGAGTCATCTCCACGTTAGGCTTAACTAGCGTTATTTTTTTATTTGCAAAAGAAAATGTTGGTTTATTGACATTAGTTTCCAAAAACGTACTTCCTTTATTTCGTTAAAAAAATGTCAAACATGACCACAGAATTTGTACAAATTTAAACTTACAAAAAATATTCCACCGTAGCTAAACTAACGAAGATGATAAATACAGCGCTTTTATAAAAGGCATAGAACTTTGAAGCTTTTAATTTCAACGTTGAATATATTACATGGTTATGTGTTTTCATTCTTCTCCATGAACTTTACAAAAATAAATTCTGTAAAACAAAGTGTATTTTTTAGTTTAATAGTTCAAATTTTTTTCACTCTGCATTTTTATTTTCTTAAACAAATATGTACCCAGCGGATGATCTTGAAATAAAAACATCATTTGTATCACTTGAAATAGGTTTTTTGGTATTATTTTGGAATAGATAGGATTAACGAGACCGTACGTCTTACCATTTGATACTATCTGGCAGATTCTACCTATTACGAATGATACAAATGATGTTTTGCTTCAAGGTCATCCGCCTTCTTTTCGTGGTCAAGCTTTAGAAATAATATTTTGGAATGGGTACACAATATTACAAAACTATACTTGAAATATTTTAATAGCAAAATAAAATATGATTTTGAAGAAATAACTAATCAAAAAGAATTAAGAACTTTATAGCACAAAAGTGTTCATACAACATATTTTTAAATAATTGTTTAGTAACCTTTTAAACAAACCGATAAAACTCGAGGAAAAAAAGCGCGTGATGCAATAAAAAATAAATGCAAACCGCTTATAGCAGCTTTTGGTTCCGAAACGATGTTTCCGTAAAGAACTTCCGTGCTTGATATTTCAGCAGAATATTTTCAATTTTTCTGCAAATTAAATAAATTGATGAAAATAGAGTTTTAATGTTTAACCTTGACTTAAAAAAAATACATATATAGTAGCATGTTTTGAAAATAATAATGATAAGCATTTCTTGTTGTTTATTTCCACACTTAATACACTAAATTTATAAGTTTTTCTATGTCAATTTGTGTTACATGATTTGTGATAATTATGAGTTTTTCTATTATACATAGTTTCTACGGCTAAAATTAATGCAGCATTAATTTTATTGCCATATTTGCCGTTTCAAGGTATTGTCACGGAATTCAGAAATTAATTTCAGATACCAACTGAGAGAAATCATTGTCTGTCTGCCTAAATAAAAATTTTGCCCATCCGCTGTAAAAATACCTCACTGTTGCAATCTGCTTGGAAAAATAGCTGTTACCGTCGAAATAATCATATTTTGAAAAATATGAAAATGAAATCAGATGCTCTTTAAAGTCACAAGAGAATCGTAGTTTTTTAAATAAAGGGGAAAAAAACTTAGATTTTGAAAGAAATAGTGGAAAAATGCTTTTATTTCAGAAATAAGCTGCTGAAATTTTATCGTAAAACTTTCCTCGAAATAGAAAAAAGATCAATGTGCATGAGGGCATACACCCATGGACTTACACATGTACTTATTATACATATATTTTCTTTTTAAAACTCTTTTAGGATGGATCTAACATCATGGAGATAATCAGAATCAAGACAGACGAAGATTTTTTCCATAATTATAACAATATTCAGAGTGTTCGTATATTATACATTGATTTCATGTTACATATGTTTGGAAATAATAATAAATACTTAGGGGTAAGAAGCAAAGGTATATTTTATAATTATTTAACAAACATTACACTAAATTATTTTTCCCAAAAGATTTATTTCACATCTGCATTTTTTAAAGATTTATATTTTCAAATACCTTTTACAATTTTGGCAGAGAATTGTTTTCAAAGTATGAAATGCATGCAATAATCAGGTTCCTGTATTAAACATAAATTTGGTCAAATAAACATTCTACATACAAACACAATTAATAAAACAAATAATTGATTGGAAAAAGAAAAAGGTAAGCTTTTTCTTAAGATTATCTATTTTTATTTTCTGTATCTAATTTTTAGAACAAAGATATACTAACTTAAAGTTGTCCATTTCATTGTACTTTTTCTTTAAAATTTGTGGTATAAGTTAGATAAAAATCTTTTTTTTTTTCATGCGATGCAATGAAGAAGATTCTCCCGAGCATATATCGATGTAACTGTGCATAAAAGTGGCACATCATTTGTTTTTCCAGAACCCAATGTCTGCTGCTTAAGTAGCACTTTTATATTCTCAGTAGGGCAGGGCGATGTAGGAATTTCTGCATCGCGATGTAGTTCAAACAGTTTGAAATATTCTTCCCGCTTTAGGAGCACCCCCCCCCCTCCCTCATTAGGGGAGTTTTCCTTACAAAAATCCAGGCTTTTGTAAGATCTTTTTTCTAATTTGGCACATAGGTCCTTTACTCACATGGGTAGTACCCCATATGAATACTACCCCATGGAAACTATCCTATGTGGATTTCCAGCATCAAAGGACATCTGGACCGAATCTGAAAAAGATCCGACGAAAACTGGATTTTTGTAAGGAAAACTCCTGTGGGGTTTGGCACACATAGCGGGACGAAAACTGCAATATGGTAATGCCCAAGCATCAAAAGACAAATGTACCAAATTTGGAACAGATCAGACGAAAACTGGGTTCTTATAAGATCCCCCCCCCCCCCCCGACACACACATGGTTTCCCACTCCATAGCGAGACGAAAACGGGAATTCCCGAGTGTCAAAGGACATCTGTGACAATTTTGGAAAAGACCTGATAAAACTGGTTTTTTTTATAAGAAAACCCCCCATTTGGTGGTTTGTCCCCCATAGCGGGGCGAAAACTACTTTATGAGAATTCCTGAGCATCAATGAACGAACCTCTACGCCAAATTTTGGAAAGATCCGACTAAAAATGAATTTTTTTCAAGAAAACCCCCCATTGGGGTTGCCCCCCCCCCCGTAGGGTGACGAAAGCTAACTTCCTTGAATTCCTGAGCATCAAAGAACCTCTATGGCAAATTTAGAAAAGATCGGAAAAACCTTTTTTTTTTGTATAAGGAGAACCTTTAATGCGAGGTTGCCCCCCCCCCCATCATGGAGGGTTGAAAACTACCATGTGTGAATTCCCGAGCATCAGAGGACCTCTGTTCCAAATTTGGAAACGATATGATAAAAACTTTTTTTTCATAAGACCCCCCCCCTGTATGGGGGTTGCCCCCCATAGCGGAAGGAAAACCACCCTATGAGAATTCCTGAGCATCAAATAACGAAAACTCTGTGCCAAATTCGGAAAGATCCAGCAAAAACTGGATTTTTTTGTAGGAAAACTACCATAGGGTTTGCCCCCCCCCCCCATAGAGGGACGAAAACTACCGTGCATGAATCCCCGGGCATCAAAGAACCTCTGTGCCAAATTTTGGAAAGATCCGACAAAAACTAGATTTTTTCAAGGACAACCCCCCCCCCCCCTAAAGTGATGGAAACTACCCAGCGTGATTCTTGAGCATCTAAGAACCTCTGTGGCAAATTTAAAAAAGATCGGACAAAACTTTTTTTTAATACGGAGAACCCCCAATGCGGGGTTGTCTGTCCCCCCCCCCCCCACATAGAGGGGCATCAAGGACCTTGTGTGAATTCCCGAGCTCCAATAACAAACCTCTGTGTCAAATTTGGAAAATATCCGATAAAAATTAGATTTTTTTGAAGGAAAACCCCCATTATGTGGGTTTAATTAGATAACATGGGAAGTATAAGCTGCAATGGTTTGTTTTACCTGTTTGTTTGCATTTTTACATAAATAAAAATTTGCTTGACATATTTTATGTGCCTCTTTTTTCAACAATTACTTGTCTTTTTTTTGAAGGGGGGGGGGGCTGCAGGCCCGTTATTTCAATTTTTTCCCAAATGTGGCAAGAGTCTGTACTTAATAAAAAGTTTACAGAAAACCAACTAAAACGACGCCCTGTCATGTGTAAAATCATGAATGTTCAAAAATCAAGACGGGAGGGGGGTTGGGTCAATTGACCCCCTGACCCCATAAATGACGGACCTGTGAAAGTGATTATACGCATTAAAGTGGGAAACTACGGTGGTAAGATTCTGAATTTACGATTTGATCACACGCACACGAATCTTATAAAATACAGTCGAACCTCGTTATAACGAACTTAAAGGGACCATTAAAATCGATTTAAAACGTGGTTCGCTTTATCTGAAAAACAATAAACAATAAGACAAGGATTGCGAAAAAGTTCATTTCAGCAGTTATTTGTTTTAAGCGTGTTCGAATTAACGAGGTTCGCTTGTATTCTCAAAAATGAAAAAAAACTAATGTGTTCAATAATAATAATAATAATAATAATAATAATAAATTTTCTTAAAAATTTACGAAATTAACGTCCTCATATATGACGAAATTAATTTGACGAAACTAATGCTCTCAAAACTACGAAAATGATTGTTAATTTGACGAAACTAGAATGAAGAAATATTTCGTTACATTTGACGAAATTCGTATCCTCAAACCACTAACAAAAGCAGTTTCTTCAATTTGACGAAATGTTCGCTCGGAGCATATCCCTGGAAGTGGTTTCGTCAAAAACGAAGAAAATTTCGTCAAATTTGAAAGTCCATTTCTGAGAGTGTGCACGAATTAGAAATTTCCAGTAACTCTGACCATTTCAGCTGCCATCCAACCCTATTCACTTGGAGATGGTGCACGTATAATATGTTTGTGAGCTTGTCCCCAAATATGCTCAACCTGGAACGCACTACGCAATACTTTGTTGGTGGCAAACTTTCGAGTGGCCGATTTTTTGTCATAAACAACTCTTTCCTTGCTTCATTTACAATTACCCTATTACTAGTGGAATAGTACAGTAGTACTACTACGTACCTTTCAGGTTGCGAAATAAATAAAAACGCCACAGTTGCTACTTGGAATATCATCCATACCTTCCAAGTTGATTTTTTGAACTTCCCAGTAAAGCTAGGAATGCTGTCACAAAACCTATGAAGATATGAAATCCTGGTAAAGCTTTTCTTTTCCAATAGCTTCATATATGGCATGAACTGTAATGCATTTGCTGTTGTTTCCTGTTACAAAAGCAATCCAAAGTTTATCCAGATTTAATGTAGACAAGGAAAAAAAGTAAGATATTGCAACAACTAACACATCTGCATCAACAATGCATACGACAATATTCCTGAAATGGTTTTCTACCATGTCTTGAAGATGCACTATCATTCTTGAGCTTGTTTCTTCTGGGCCAAGGCAAGTAACATCAATGGGGGAAGTTTTTGCAGTACTATTTCCTTTAATGTCTTCATCGAAAGTCGTTAGAACCTGCACATTTGTTATGGTACTTACAGCTAACGTACCAACAGCAGTGGTGTCGGTTGAGGCTTATAAGTAGAGGGGGGGGGGGGGCAAAAAAAAAAACAGTAAAAGCCATGGGATTTTCAGCGTCAACAAAAGATGAAAAAACAAATGTACATAAAAAAGAATTGACATCACTGTGCACAATTATCCTGCTATCAATTACGATAAGGTTCTGGTAATTTTCCAAAAATGAATTTCCAAGTTCTTTCAAAGTGCTATAAAGAGCTCGAACCTTAGTAAAATATTTAACTTGAAATGAGTGGTACTGCTCAAGATGGAGTCGACTATTTTCTTCATGTTTTAGCTTAATATCACACTTAAACTCTTCTATTATTAATCGACTTATTTGTGGTCTAGGAACCATCCAACGCATAAGTGCTGATGGATCCTGTGTCAATCCCATTGCACCGCCATCTCCTTTTACTATTGCATTATTTTGTTGGTGTGCTTGGTCAATACTGATTGCTGAGATTAATCTGTAACATATTGTATACTAATGAGCATCGACTTGTAGCGCATGCGCGGTTGCCAATGCTTTGGCTGGGAAAGTCAGTCCATGGAGTGTGAATAAAACAGTTAGACGTTCATATTACTTTGTCCTCCTTATTTTGGTATTATCATTCCACACACGTTGAAGAACCCAACCCTGGATGTTTTATAACTATATAACATGGTGGCAGCTCACGGAACAACAAAGTGGAAATTGATAACAACCTGTTAAGTGCGCTCAACAAATCTTGATTTGGACCTTGCAAAACTGTAAGTAGAATTTTCTTATTTCGAGATGGAAGCTAAATCGCCTACAACATTATGCTTGGAAGGTAACGTTCCAGAAAATTGGAAAAAGTTCAAACAGAGATTTAATTTTTATCTAGAGGCAACAGAAAAAACAAATAAGGCGGATAAATTAAAAGTAGCATTGTTGCTAACATGTATGGGCGAAGACTGTTTAGATATTTTTAATAGCTTTGGATTAAGCTCCGCGGACTCTGAGAAATACGACACTGTACTAAACAGTTTTGATAATTATTTCGCACCGAAGAAAAATACAGTTATAGCCAGATACAAATTTTTCAATTGCGTTCAGGGGGAAAACGAAAGTGTTGATTCTTTCGTGACGAATTTAAAGGTTTTGGCTAAAGATTGCGATTTCGAAACGCAGGAAGAAAATTTAATTCGAGATCTTTTAATTATTGGCATAAATGATGTGGCGGTCAAAGAAAAACTTTTGATAGAATCGGATCTAAATTTAGAGCAGGCCGTGAAATATTGCCGTGCTAAAGAATCGAGCACCAAGCAAATTCAACTAATGAGTCATGCGTCTTCGGTCCTTGCAGTAAAAGAGAAAAAGAATTCAAGCGCTTCTTTAGCTATTAACAAGCGTGCGTCATCGAAAAAGAAAAACATCGTGGATCATTCCGAGAGTGAAAGAAAGGCGGAAGTAAAAAAGAAATGTTCAAAATGTGATTCTTATCATCGCTACGGGAAATGTTTCGCTTTCGGAAAGCGGTGCTACAAATGCGGTAAAGAAAACCATTTCGCTAGTGTTTGCAAGAATAAAAAGATAAATTTAGTGGATAATACAGATGACTCTGATGAATATGAAACCGATAGTAATGAAATTAGTGTAGCATCGGTTGTTGACGGAATCAATTCCGAGTGGAAAGAAAAAATACATATTAACACCACTAAGGTATCTTGTAAAATTGACACGGGTGCGGAGGTCAATATTCTTCCACTATCATACTTTAAAGTAATTAAAAGAACTGAAAATATTAAGAAGACTAGTAAAATTTTGAGATCGTATACAGGACATTCTTTAAATGTCATAGGAACTTGTGAATTTTTGTGTAAATATGGCGATAAAGCTGAAGTCTTGGAATTTTATGTTGTTAAGCAAAATTCGAGTATTTTAATTGGCTTGAGTTCTTCTGAAAAGTTAGGATTTATTAAAAGAAATCAAATAATTTCAGTTGTTGAAAATGTTGATTTGTTCAAAATGTACAATGATGTTTTCACTGGCAGTTTGGGTAAACTTTTGTATACATATGACATAAAATTAGACAAAAATGCAGTTCCAAAAATTTCTGCACCTAGAGTTATACCAGCGTCTTTAAAGGGAAAAGTTAAGGCAGAGATTGATAACATGGTGTCAAAAGGGGTACTTGAAAAAGTTACTGAACCAACAGACTGGGTTAACCCTATTGTTGTAGTACAGAAACCAAACAAAGAAATAAGAATTTGTATGGATCCCAGAGGCTTAAATAAGTATATTAAAAGAGAGCATTACCCAATACCAACCCAGCAAAGTCTTTTTTCGGAATTGGAGGGAGCTAAATTTTTCAGTGTCTTGGATGCCTCAAGTGCATTTTTACAAATTCCTCTAACAGAAAAAAGTTCTAAATTGTGTACTATTGCCACGCCTTTTGGACGCTATAAGTTTTGTAGATTACCGTATGGATTAAGCAGTTCACCTGAGGTGTACCAGAAAACTATAGAAAATATATTTATTGATATAAATGGTATTTTAATATACATTGATGATATACTTGTGTTTGGGAAAACTCAAAAAGAACATGATGCCAAATTAAAAGCTGTTCTAGATAGAGCTCGAGAGCATGGTTTGAAATTATCTAAAGAGAAGAGTAAAATTGGAATGGATTCTGTTAAATATTTGGGTTTTGATTTATCGAAGAATGGACAGTCTATAAATGAAAACAAAATTAAAGCTATAGTAGAATACGGCACGCCAAAGAATAAAGCAGAACTTCAAAGATTTTTAGGTATCATTACATTTCTAGGAAAATTTATACCAAATTTATCTGACAGAACAGGTATATTAAGGAAGTTACTTGGAAAGAATGTAGAATTTGTATGGAGTTCAAATGAACAAAGGGCGTTTGAAGACTTAAAAAAATGTGTTACAAACTCTCCTGTTTTGTCTTTCTACAACAAAGATAAACTCTCCACAGTGTCTGTAGATGCAAGTCAATTTGGACTGGGTGCTGTTTTGATACAAGAGGGTCACCCAATTGCATACGCGTCATCCTCATTGACAGAGACACAACAACGTTACAGTCAAATAGAGAAAGAACTGTTGGCAATTTTAATTGGTTGTAAAAAGTTTCATTATTTTATCTTTGGAACTAAATTTTTGGTTGAAACTGATCATAAGCCTCTAATAGGTCTATTGAAAAAGCCTATAGATAAGTTGTCCCCAAGACTACAGCGTATGGTTTTAGAATTATTTAAATATGATTTCGAACTAAAACATGTACCAGGTAAAAAATTATATATCGCAGATGCATTGTCTAGGACACCGTTGAAAGGTAGTGAAGATACTAGTTTTTTAGAGGCAGGAGCAGCAGTTGTTCATACAGTCCTATCAGCTACTGATGAGAAGACCGAAGTTCTAAAGATTGCTACTAGAGATGATCCGGAGCTAATTTTAATAAAAAAATACATTGAAGAAGGTTGGCCGCAAAGTTTTAAACAGATGCCTGAGAAAACTAGAAGCTATTGGGACAAGAAAGCAGAACTTCACTGTTACAACGATTTAATATTTCTGGGAAATAGATTAGTAATTCCCACAAAGATGAAAGCTGAAATTTTGCAGAACATACATTCAGCCCATCAAGGGATAACATCTTGCATAAACAAAGCTTCAAAAAACGTATATTGGCCAAATTTTTGTGAAGATATAAAAAAATTCATTAATGCATGCACAATTTGTCAACAACATCAACGTGCTAATGTAAAAGAAACTTTACTACCATACAGTATACCAACACTGCCATGGGAGGAGGTAGCTATTGATTTCATGTATCTACAAAAAACAGACTATCTTTTATGTGTAGATTACCATTCCAAATTCATAGAAATTAAGAAATTGACAAAGAAAACAGCAGAGCCAGTTATCAATGCACTGAAACAAATTTTTAGGACACATGGTATACCACGCAGGTTGCATTCTGATAATGGTCCACCGTTCGATAGTAGACTTTTCCAAAATTTTACTAAGTCGTATGACATAGAGCCTGTAACATCGTCACCTAAGTATCCAAAATCAAATGGAATGGTAGAGAAAGCTATTGGAACGATGAAATCAATTTTACTAAAAGTTATTAGAAGCAAAGGAGATCCCAACCTAGCAGTACTGGAATATAACAGCACTCCAAAATCCAGTTTGTTATCACCGTCAGAAATGCTTATGGGACGAAGACTTAGAACTGTAATGCCACAGAAAACATCTCTTCTCACACCAAAGTTCCCAACAGATGAAACAATAAAGATTTTAAAAAAGCAGCAAAATAAACAGAAAGAATATTATGACAGATCAGCTGTAAAACTGTCAACTCTAAAGAAAAATCAACCAGTTTTCGTACAGCTAGGGCACCGAGATTGGGCCCCAGGGACAGTTATAGAAAAGTTAAATACACCCAGATCTTACTTAGTGAAAACAGCGGCAGGAAGTGAACTTAAAAGAAATCGAATTCACCTTAGACCAGATGAGAGTAAAGAAAACATGGAGTTGGATGTAGATAAGGAAAAATTAAAATCACCATCCACCCAAATAGTAAGGGAGGATTCATCTGAAAATCCAACTGAGACTCTGCCTGATAATGTCTCAACCCCCAAACGAGAAAAACGCATAATAAGAAGACCCCTCAGGTTCCAGGACTATGTTTAAAAAAAAAAAAAAAAACTTTTGACATTTATTTTTCTTGAATATTTTAGTATTTTAGTATATGTTTAAATTGTGATTGTTTTAGTAATTTTTGCACTTATTTGTCTTTATCATTTTAATCTTTAGTGCATGCTTAAATTGTGTTTGGTTTAAATCAATTTTTTTTGTTAAAAAAAAAAAAAAAAAAAAAGAAAAAAAAGGACGAGTAACATATTGTATACTAATGAGCATCGACTTGTAGCGCATGCGCGGTTGCCAATGCTTTGGCTGGGAAAGTCAGTCCATGGAGTGTGAATAAAACAGTTAGACGTTCATATTACTTTGTCCTCCTTATTTTGGTATTATCATTCCACACACGTTGAAGAACCCAACCCTGGATGTTTTATAACTATATAACATAATCAATTAGATTTTCTTATCTTAAACTGTCCCGAAATAAATGATCGATGTAGCTCTGGTAGTTCAATCTCTGCATCATAAAGATCTTTTTAGATGGATTGAAAACGGACGTGCGTAATTTAAAACCACAAACCTCTAAAACATTTGTTGATTACTATGAAAACATATTTAAACTTTACGTTTGTAAAGATATTGAGACTTTCCAATGCCAGAGAATTGATTTTATTTGGGGCATATATGTTACACCAACCATTAAAGGTCGAACTAGAGAGAAGTGGGGAGCAGGAATAAGAAGACAAGTGCTTTCACACGGTACTTTGCCTAAAAATTGGCCAGGATTTTTAAGAAATTCAAATAACAAAGAAGGCTTCTTTGCTCTGTTAGGTACATTTAGCTGTAAGTACCATAAAAATGTGCAGGTTCTAACGACTATAGGTGACGACATTACAGGAAATAGTACTGCAAAAACTTCCTTCATTGATGTTACTTGCCCTGGCCCAGAGGAAACAGGCTCAAGAATGATACTGCATCTTCAAAACATGATAGAAAACGGTTACAGGAAGATTGTCATGTGCATTGTTAATACAGATGTCTTAGTCTTAGCAATATCTTACTTTTTTTCCTTGTCAACATTAAGTCTAGATAAACTTAGGATTGCGTTTGGAGCAGGAATCAACAGCAAATCCATTACAGTGCTTGCCATATGTGAAGCTATAGGAAAAGAAAGGCTTTACCAGAATTTCTTGCCTTCATAGGTTTTGTGATAGCATTCCTAGATTCACTGACTGTCCATAAAATCCACTTGGGAGGCAAGGGTGATATTTAAAGAAGAAACTGTGGCATTTTTTATTTATTTCACAACCTCAAAGTTCTATACCGAGCGAAATTTTTGAAATTTTTGAAAGGTAAATTGTAGTACTACTGTACTTTTTCATTAGCAATAGCGACACTGTAAATGATGCAAGAAAAGAATTGTTTATTACAAAAAAAAAAAAAAAACCACTTGAAAGTTTGCCAGCAACAAGTATTGCGTAGTGCTTTCAAGGCTGGACACATTTGGGGACAAGCTCACAAACATATCATATGTGCACCATCTTCAAGTGAATAAGGTTGGACGGTAGCTGAAATGGTCTGAGTTACCGGATATTTCTGATTCATGCACCGAGCTCAAAAAGTGCACCTGCAAAATCGGCAAGAACAAGTGTAATTGCAGAAGTGTTGATCTGTCCTGCACACTATTATGCAAAAATTAATGCGAAGAATGAAGCACTGTTTGTGACTAACGACGTAGTACTAATACTTTTGTACATATTTGCATTTAATACTTTTCCTACTTTTATATTGGTACTTTGAAAATAACGTAATCTATTTTATAAGTAATAAAATTATATTTTAAAAAAAGCACCAAAATGAACATTTAGCTTATTTTCAACATACAAAATGAAATCTGTGACCAGAAAAACCTATAATTCGATATAAAAACCTCTTTTGTACGACATGTATTTAAAAAACGCTAATATGGGTAGCCATTTTGAAAAACACCGCCATCTTGGATTTAAACAGTTTTTGAAAGTGCCTCTGGGTCTTAATTTCATTTTATAGTCCTAAACAACATTCCTACCAAGTGGCATCTTCTTATCATAATTTGCAGTTTTCCATTGATTTTTGTCATTTAGCTCCCCGGCTATTAGTAAAGAAAATAAAGAAGATGGCTATAAATCGTAGAAATCATTTCAAAGATTATATCAGTTTTTTTGGCACTAGGTATCTTGTCGAGTAAATCCATGCGGGAAGAGGAAAACTATTCACTGTTATTTTTTTACTTTACTTTTACTAGATTTAGGGTCCCATCACTCGTTAATCGAGCCTTTAATAAGATTGACAAATTTTACCGAGCATTTATCTCTTATTGAGTAGTGATATTTTTAACCCCGGACACACTAAAGAAGGGGGTTATTAGTTTTATGTGTCTCTCTGTGTCTGTCTGTTGCACTCTATGGCAGCGTTTCTTAATTTCTTTGATCAGTGGAACCCTTTTAAATGCTCACTTTTTTCGTGGAGCCCTAGTTTTTTGTCAATAGTTTACAGTGACGTAGATAAGATTTGTTTGAGAGGGAGCCCAGGTTCTTATCTCAAAGAGACTATCACATTAACTATTTGTCGTTAAATTGAAAATTAGACTTCATTATAAACCATCGTAATTATTGCCAAATGTTAATTATTATTTATTATTATAAAACACCAAAACACTCCTATTTACATAGGCTGCTGATGCCTCAAAAAAGTAAGGAGTCAAAGGAGGTTCGGGGGGGGGGGACAAGTTTGGTGGGCGACACACCCTTAAAGCTAAATTTTTTTCTTCAAAAAATTGGGAAATTGAGTTTTTACGTCACTATTAATGAATTGACCTTTTTCCAAAAATTCAAGGAACGGACTCAAAAAGAGGGACCAGATGGTCCCAAAAGATTCCCTCCTAAAAATCAAAGTTCCATTTTAATTTTTACGGAATAATAACATGAAAAAAGCATAAAACAAACAATTATTAAGTCAGTTCTTTCTTTAAACACGTGAATAGATTGTCACTGTCATTTTTTATTCAACCCTTAGTTTTGAACTTAGAAAAACGGAGGGTCAAAGTCCCTTTACCGTTGAAAGTGAAAGGGCAATTACCCCCTTGCCCCCTCGTACGAGCCGCCTATGCCCATTTGTGATTCTGAAAATTTTTAAAAGGTATAAATAACTTCAGAGTTTATGCATGAGTTAGATCAGCGGTTCCCAAACTTTTTCTCTTTGCGAACCCCTTGGAACGGGCAAAAAAGTTCGCGAACTCCCTGATGTTGAAATTAGTAACATTTAAGAAACAATAAAAAAACAGCATGTTTGCTTTCCATTTTTTGTAGCATTTGATTGCAATAAACAAAAATATAATTGTAAAATATCATTAAGTGCAAACATTAATAAAAAGTTAAAACTACATCTACAAGAAAAATTATAAACAAGAAGTTTTATAAACCAACTATTTTTTTAAGCATACTTTAAATTGGGGGAAAAATCCTTAATGCGATATTTGTGGCTGTTTGACGGAACAAAGAAACTGAAAGTTTGGTTCAATGTCTGACAGTTTGAGTCTTTAATCAGGCTCTGCATTCAATCTGCTTCGGTATTTATCTTTGAGATAAGTATAGGAGGAAAATCCTTTCTCGCACAGATATGTTGTACAAAATGGTAACAAAATTCGAATTGCTTTTTTGGACAAAACGGTATAGTCATTTCTTACACTGAGCCAGAAGTCAATTAACGAGAGCTCTTTAAAGGTAGTTTTCAATGAATTATCACAGGATAACTCGATGAGCATTTCCTTTTCAGGTAATGTCAGGGTGTTCTCTAAGCATGGATTTCCTTCAAAAGGATCCAGTTGTTTGAGAGAGGGACGTTATGCCTATTAGGAAAATACTCGTCAAAAGTTAGTTCAAGATGTTGCAGATGTTCACATACATTTCTTTTAACACTTTCATCAAGTTTCATTGAGTTTTCTGATAAAAAACTACTAAGAGAAGTGAAACAAGAAAACTCACCCATTTCCAGGCATTGGATCCAGAAATTCAATTTTTTTACCATAGCTTCAATTTTATCATATACAACGAAAATATTAACAACTGCACCTTGCAAGGATAGATTTAATTCATTTAATTTTGAAAAGATGTCAGCTAAATATGCAAGACTTTGCATCCAAAGAGGATCGAATATGCAAGTGGACAAGTGAAATGGATGATCAACAAAAAATGCTTGGACTTCTGACTTCAATTTAAATAAGCGTGTCAAAATTTTGCCACGGGAAAGCCATCTAACTTCTGTGTGAAGAAGTAAAGTAACATGAAGACTTCTCAATTCCTCACAAAGCGCGTAAAATAGACGGCAGTTTATGGCACGTGATTTTATGAAATTTACAATTTTTACCGCATCATTCAAAGTAGCGGATAATTCTGCGGGAAAACGCTTACATGCTAATGCTTGTCTATGAATGCAGCAATCAGTCCATTCAATTTTCTCGTTAATCTTCTTTACTCGCACCAAAAAGCCAACAAATTTTCCTGTCATTGATTTTGCACCATCCGTGCACACACCCACACACACAAAGACCAATCTATTCCATTTTCTTCAAAGTAACTGTTGACCAGTTCGAAAATTGCTTCTCCAGTTGTGTTGGTTTTCAAAGGTTTTGCAAATAGTACATCTTCTTTAATTGTATCGTTAAAAATATACCTAACATAGACAAGTAATATTGCAGCGTTTGCTATATCAGTCGACTCATCAAGCTGGATCGCAAAATTATTCTCTTTTATTCTATTCACAAGTTCTTTCTCCACATTACTTGCCAAATCAGTAATTCTGCGTGATACTGTGTTGTTTGATAGCGGAACCAGGTCAATTTTTTTTGCTGACTTTTCTCCCAGCATACACTTAGCAATATCTTTAGCACACGGTCCAATTAAATTTTCTGCAATTGTATGTGGCTGTCCAGATCTTGCAATTCTATAACTGACTCGATATGAAGCTTCAAGGGCCATATTACTATCTTCGTTGGATTCTAACAGGAACGTAGAGACGCTACACTTTTTATTATATTCCAATTTTCTTTTAAAATATTCGATAGGTTTGTCCTTGTGTGTCGGATGCTTTGTTTCGAGGTGTCTTCTCAGAAGTGACGGTTTCAAACTGCTGTTCGCTAGAACTTCGTTGCAGAGAAGACAAAGCGGTCTAGGTTCAGACTCTTCTCCAGTAAAATAAAAGCCCATTTGTAAATAGTCACTGTCATGTTTTCGCTTTTTTCCTTTTTCTCCCCTAGTTCACTTTTCTGTTTAGTCGGGGGAGGCGGCAGTTCATTGCAGCTATCTATTTCAATATCCTGTGTTGATTCGAAAGTTACTGCTGATGTTGAGGGTTGATCGATTGACTGCTTGTCCATTTGTCGCTCAACCAAACTACCAGTTTTCAACCATCGATCCATAACAGCAGAAAGTTATTAAATCATAAAAATTACCAACACGATTATAACTTCACAAACAGAGTAGCAAGTTCACGTAGCAAAACCAGTTGCAAACAAAATCACTTGTTTTCAAACATCTCTAAAGTATCTCTAAATACGTCTGTTAACAACTATTTCCCCAGAACTATGAGCATGCTGATGTTATATATTTTTGAAAACGAACAGATGGGTAAAATCCAGTAATAAATTTTAAGTTTGGAGCCTTTTGCTGTCATGTCTGCTATTTGATGACTGAATTCGACGGAAATTCCCGAGTTATATTTCAACCAGATTAGAAATAATACCCCTATGATGCATTGTTTGAGAATTCTTTATTTTTTTCGACATATGTATATTATGTATATTGTTTGATTGACTCCACGCGATGGCGCCTTTTTAAGGTCATCGTGATCCCCGCCACAGCTTAATACAACGTTTCTGCATGGCGCCTCGCAATAAAGAAGGAAGGATATCTCTTTTTGTTGTCTATCGAAAAAAAAAATGAGAAAATTTCTTTTTAACCAAGATTATAAAACCGCTGAAAGATTTTTTTTTTTTTTTGAGCTTAATACAAGAGTCTGGCGCGTTTTCAAATAAAAAAAAAAATTAGTAACTATGTGTGCAAATTGAATATTTATACTTTTTTACCAAACTAGGAAAAATCCACCATTGCACCGAAATTTTCGCGAACCCCCTTCCTGCACCTCGCGAACCCCTGGGGGTTCGCGAACCACCGGTTGGTAACCTCTGAGTTAGATGATTAAAATATTTTCTTAGTTAGGAAAAGAAATTTTAAAGTTATTTATAAATCAGACTTCGATGTCACTGAATGTTATGTTGACTTAAATTGGTCCTTACTCGTTAAATGTTAAAATTGTGCTTTCAACTGCTGTGGGAGAGTGGCTAGTATTAATAGTAGAATATTTGAAATGTACGTCAAAAATCGTAATTTTAGGCAACATTTGCTAATGATGCAAGAAAGGGACTTTGGGGTGTCCTTCCATAAGTTTTTCAACATTCAAGTCACTTTGAAACTATCTTTGGTAATATTAAGGGGTCAGTAGCTTCTTCCGGATTTTTTTCGCAATTGAAGTGTTTAAAAGTGAGTAAGAGGTGCTTTATGACTGAATTTGGAAAAATTTCGAAGTTGAATCTTAAAGGCACTATTTCAGGCAACAAATAAAATTATTCCTATAGTGGCTAATCCTGATGGGTAATCAAGCTCAGATTAGTATACGAAAGTAAAAGTATTTTTTTTTAATTTTGAGAAAGCGTTTTTATTGATATTGTTACAAATCCTGTAAATAGTAATTATCGTAGTAACGTAACCTGTAAATAGTTTCCCGTAATGAATATACAACCCCTTTTCATACGGCTAAAGTATACGACCCCCTATTTCCTTTTTGTTCATTGATAAAATTTGATAACTGTCTACTATTTTCCAGAAGCGTGTGGAATATTTGAGAGATTTCTTTTCGGCGTGTATATAAACCGTTACGCTGGATAAAGAGGGGAGTTTCGATTGAGATTTCGAACGGAGAGCGTATTTGCTCTGTTTATAGCGAGGCATTTCGCTGTGTTGTTTTCGTATTTGGAAGTAAATACGTGTGTAAACGTTGAGTTTACGGTGTTGTGTGATAATTGCTTAATTGCTGATGAATAATTTAGCAGTTGTTAACGATTTCTCCTGTACATAGTGTAAATAAAGCTCCTGTGTTTTTATCAAGAACTGTGTCTTCATTTCAAAAAAGTGGAAGTCGCACCGAATCCGTTACAATTTGGCGCCCAACGTGGGGCTACTTCAGGACTTTCTTGCAGTAAGTGTGACTTTGGACATTTTTTCATAAAGACTTTTTAAATTTGGACTTTATTTTTATGGTGATTACTCGCGCAATGGATGAACAATTAAAACAACTTCTTAACGCAATCAACTCTGTAAAAAATGATATGGCGGCTAATCAAGAACAATTAAAAAATGATATGGCGGCTAATCAAGAATAATTAAAAAGTGATTTGACTGCAAGTTTTACTGCAAATCAAGAACAATTAAAAAATGACATTGCGGCTAATTAAGAACAATTGAAAAGTGATTTAATGGTGCTGAAAAATGATTTAGCTTCTAACCAAGAGGAAATTAGAAACGACCTTACTTCGGTAAAGACTGTGATGGAAAATAAATTTAATGAGATAGAACATCGAGTTGATGCTATGGAAGAAAAGTTTGAGGCAGTTGAAGGCCGATTCATCGCAGTGGAAAATAAAATCGAAGAGAAATTTGAAGAAAAATTGAGTACCGTTGAAGGCCGATGCAATGCTATAGAAAATAAATTGGAAGAAGAAGATAGAAAATTTCATCAACTTAAAGAAGACATCTTTAAAGACCTGGAAAGGAGATTGGCGACCGCGGAAAGCAGCTCTGTACAGTTTGGCGCTCCCACATCGGTTGCTCGACCGTCCATTAAACTTGCCACATATGATGGGAAAACTTCGTGGCAGGTTTACAAAACTCATTTCATGATAGTGGCGGAAGCGAACGGATGGGACTCTGCTACCAAGTCCTGCCATCTTGCAGCATCCCTGAGAGGTGACGCAGCGGACATTCTTCAGACCCTTCCGGACGGCCAGCGCCTGGATCCGGACGGCCAGCGCCTGGATTTCGCCGCCCTCACATCTGCGTTAGAGCTTCGGTTCGGTGAGAAGTGCCAGAAAGATTTCAGCCGACTCCAGTTGAAATCCCGTTTCCAGAAAACCGGGGAAACCCTGCAAGAGCTAGCGGCTGACGTCGAGAGACTGTCTCATCTTGCTTTTTGCGACTGTCCTGCGGATGCTCGAGACAACCTGGCACTCAACTACTACATCGACGGGGTTCGAGATCCGGAAATCCAAAAAGCTCTACGGATGGCGGATGTCAAAAACCTGAATTCTGCTGTTGCGTATGCGATGAGATACGAGGCCGCCCAAGAAGCAACCCGTGTGGATCGCCATCTAATCCGGACTCAGGAAGCTGATGAGCCTGATTCCAGGTCGTCCCACCTCGCTGAACTTGAGAGACAACTCGGTGACTTGGCAAGACATCTGAGCAGCATAACAGCCCAAAAGAAACAAGAGCAGAAGTGCTGGAAATGCGGTAGTGAAGGGCACCTGCGAAGGAGTTGTCCTGCTTGCCAAGCTACGCGAGGGAAAGAAATCACCTCCACCAGAGCTCTGCAGATTTCCTCTACTAGTGGTGGCAGTTACTACTTCCCCGATCAAGGATTTCAGATGTTCTGAAAGAAATACATAGTAGTGCTACTGGAGGACATTTTGGTGTCTGGAAAACCCTCAATAAAGTTCGGGAGTGCTTCTTCTGGAACAAGGCGAAGGATGACGTGGAGAAGTGGTGCCATTCTTGTGACGCCTGTGCTGCTCGTAAAGGACCGAAGAAAAGAAGCAGAGGGAAGCTACATCTGTACAACGTTGGAGCTCCTTTCGAACGAATTGGGATCGACATCCTGGGTCCTCTACCAAGAACTGCTGATGGGAACAAATACATTCTTGTTTCCATCGACTATTTCACCAAATGGCCTGAAGCGTATCCCATTCCAGATCAAGAAGCTACCACCGTAGCAGACTCTAGTCCAACATTGGATCTCGAGATATGGAACACCTTTGCAGATTCATTCCGATCAAGGGAGGAATTTCATCTCTGCTGTGTTTAAGGGCCTATGCCAAATTTTCGGAATTGAGAAAACTAGGACAACACCACTACACCCACAATCGGACGGCATGGTGGAGAGATTTAACCGCACAATCCTAAATAATCTCTCGCTTATGGTATCCAGAAATCAACAGGATTGGGACAAGAAGCTACCTTTGTTCCTGCTGGCCTACCGCGGTGCTGTCCACGAGACTACCGGATATGCCCCATCTCAGATGCTCTTCGGACGAGAGCTTCGGCTACTTTGTGATCTCGTCTTCGGTCGTCCTCCGGATGCGCCTGCATCGCCTGAGGAGTACATCCAGGATCACCAGGCCCGGTTGGAAGACGTTCATAACTTCGCACGAGAGCGAATCAACATCGCGGCGGAGAAGATGAAGACCCGATACGACACAAGGTCTACTGGACATGAATTCAACGAAGGCGACAAGGTTTGGTTATGGAATCCCATCCGACGGAAAGGTCTGTCACCCAAATTGCAGTCGCATTGGGATGGACCCTACAAAGTCCTTAACCGACTAAATGACGTCGTAGTGAGGATCCAAAAATCACCTAATGCAAAACCTAGGGTTGTACATTATGATCGGTTAGCCCCATACTATGGCCATAGTTCATGAGTATTACGTAAACAACAATGGTTGATAACATAAAAGTTGTAGATAATTTTTGCTTTTAATGTTTAGTAATATTTCTTGTTATTATTGTGTTTCCTTTGCACTATTGGTTATTATTTAATGTGTGTGATTGTGAACTTGTGATAGAAGTTTGGCACCCTTTCTGGGGATTGTACTGCCCGGGACGTGCAGTCCTTAGGAAGGGGGCAATGTTACAAATCCTGTAAATAGTAATTATTGTAGTAACGTAACCTGTAAATAGTTTCCCGTAATGAATATACAATCCCTTTTTATATGGCTAAAGTATACGATCCCCCTATTTCCTTTTTGTTCATTGATAAAATTTGATAACGGTCTACTATTTTCCAGAAGCGTGTGGAATATTGAGAGATTTCTTTTCGGCGTGTATATAAACCGTTACGCTGGATAAAGAGGGGAGTTTCGATTGAGATTTCGAACGGAGAGCGTATTTGCTCTGTTTATAGCGAGGCATTTCGCTGTGTTGTTTTCGTATTTGGAAGTAAATACGTGTGTAAACGTTGAGTTTACGGTGTTGTGTGATAATTGCTTAATTGCTGATGACTAATTTAGCAGTTGTTAACGATTTCTCCTGTACATAGTGTAAATAAAGCTCCTGTGTTTTTATCAAGAACTGTGTCTTCATTTCAAGAAAGTGGAAGTCGCACCGAATCCGTTACAATATTTTACTTGACAAATTTAAAGGATGTGGCATGAAAACATTCAAGTCTCGTGGAACCCCTAAGAGAGCTTCGTGGAACCCTGGGGTTCCGCGGAACACGATTTAAGAAACGCGGCTCTAGGGCCTAAACGGATGGACCGATTTTGAAAAACAAAAATTTGTTCGAAAGGAGAGTTGATTGAGAGTGTTCTTAGCTAGGTTGCATCTTTCGATGACATTAGCTAACGAAGATATTAATTAAAAACCTCTAAAAGATTTTTCGCGTTTTTTGCAATGAAAACATAGTTTAAAATTTTAAAATTTAATACCAAAATAAAGAGTTTTTTTTTTCGTCTAAGAAAATGTGTTTGGAATTTCCATGTTTCATAGAATTCGAACTATAACGTTTTTCTAAAGCAGATTTTAATAACGGCTAAGCCTTTATTCACGCTATTGATAACCGAATTCATTGTTGACAAACAAGGAAATGAAACGCAACGATTTAAAATATTTATCTCTTGCCAGTTTCTATGTTATCTTTATCTTTTTTATCTTTATTATTATTATTATTACTAATAATAAAGCTGTAAGTCTTTCTGTCTGGATGTCCGGAAGATGTCTGGATCTCTGTGACGCGCATAGCGCATAGACCGTTCGTCCGATTTTCATGAAATTTGGCAGAAAGTTACTTTGCAGCATGGTGGTGTGCACCTCGAAGCGATTTTTCGAAAATTGGGTGTGGTTCTTTTTCTATTCCAATTTTAAGAACAAAACAATCATAAGGTGGACGAGTAAATTACGAAATTATCATAACGTGGAACCGTAACATGGGCACACGCCAATTAGCGAGATACGAAATTATCACAATGTGGAACCGTAACATGGGTACAAGCCAAGTGGCGAGAAAATTCACCATACATTATTCGTAAATCTACAGGCGAATCAAAAGACCTTTTAATTTTTCTATTACGGGCAAAGCCGTTCGGGTACCACTAGCCTTTATCTTCTTTACTAATAATAAAGCTGAAAGTCTCTCTGCCCGGAGGATCTCTGGATGTCTGGATCTCAGTGACGCGCATAGCGCCTAGACCGTTCGTTCGGCCGATTTTAATGAAATTTGGCAGAAAAATAGTTTGTAGCATGGTGGTGTGCACCTCGAAGCGATTTTTGGAAAATTCGATTTTGTTCTTTTTCTATTCCAATTTTAAGAACAAAACTATCATAAGGTGGACGAGTAAATTACGAAATTATCATAACGTGGAACCGTAACATGGGCACAAGCCAATTGGCGAAATACGAAATTATCATAATGTGGAACCGTAACATGGGTACAAGCCAATTGGCGAGAAAATTCATCTTACATTATTTGTAAATATACAGGCGAACCAAAAGATCTTTTAATTTTTCTATTACGGGCAAAGCCGTGCGGGTACCACTAGTAAGAAATAAAATACTTGACATTGATTTTTATTAATATAAGGCTTTTAAAAGAATTTTCAATTTTCCTTCTTGATTCTACAGTTGCGACTCAGTCGGGTTTTTTTTTTAATTTTTAGTTTTATCGTTGTTCCTAATAATACGCTACGTGTAGGAGTCAGGGGCATAATACTGACATTTGGGTATTCAATCCTACAGATTCTACCCAAAAACCTTTCTGTACTGTCCTTTTCTGCCGGGCTGGCAAGCAGTGTAAACGTTTGGAAGTTCAGAACCAGACTAAACCATTCGAACTAAGTCTGATACACGGAAAAGTTTAATAAGAGGAATGAAATTGAAGCTCAAAAATTTTAGGGCCCCTTCCGACTTCAGACCCCCGTGTTGCTGGGTCTTGCAGTACGTAGTTACGCCACTGATTTCTTTCGGTAGTTTCACGCAAAACGTGTCAACCATTAGTTGTTGTTGAGTCACGTGACGTGAGATCTGTGCCTCAGCTTTTGCTAAGCAAATGACTGGACTTGCCCCACCATTTACTAAATCCTGATCTAAGGCTGGATGCGTTTTTGTGTATACGTTTAACTTTTAAACTAAGGAATGTTAACTTTAAGTAAACATTCCTTTCAAGAGCTAATTCATGGAAAATAGAAGTACCGATTAAGAAGAAAACATGTGAGAGGAGAATGTCGCGTTCCTATTCGCTTATATTGTCCTCCCAGAAGAGTAATCAAAGATAAATGAAAATATATCCGTTGTAGTTCAGGGAAAGCATGGGAGTGTTGGAGAGAAACACTTTGTAAAATAGCTCCCGAGAGTTTTGCTTCATCATTTGGAACAAATGTATTTCACTTCACGTTATTATATGAGGCAGTGAGAAGCAAAGACTATTGGACAATTCAAGACAAGACTATTGGACAAGATGCAAGTGGACTATTTTAAGTTTCGAGTAAAACGCGTCTAAAGATCAGATTCTAGATAGGCTTTCATTGACATTTTTTTCTGAATCATGCTGTACAGCAGCACCTACCAGGGCTACTAGTACAATCTCTTGCCCCAAGACAGAAGAGAGGTTCACCTACCATGTGTGCTGGTTATCTACAAATTTTTGATTTTGCCACTTGCATCCCTTTGCTTCTCACTTTCTCATATGAGTTTTTCTGCGCAAAAGTGCTTTCCGCCGATAATAACAAAGCAGCAACAATGAAATGAATGTATTCACAAATATAAATATAATACTAAACGAGCTGATGTGTACATCACATTTTACTTTAATTTAATGTCATTTCCCCATTGTTGGCAGTTTAAATGTGATTCAATTGTTTACTCTCTAAATATCACCAACAGTGGCCAAATTGAAACCAAATTGAAGATAAAAAAATAAAAATAAATCGCCAAATTTGTCGCCCAGTTGCTGAAATATTTTTAGCTACCAGTGTGGAGATAAACTCAGCGTTTATGTGAGATTATTTGCCTGTAGCTTGGTTATAGCTATTTCAGAACCAAAGACAAAACTGCAATCTCTGGATGATGTAGCTGAGCTGTTAGGTATTGCTTACCTCCGGCTTTAGACGGTAATTTGAAATCAAAAGTTCAGGTATACTTTAAAATTAGTTGTTCCGAGCACAAACTGAAACTGCATAGATTGGCCAGTGAACAAATACCATCCTCAAATCCCCCCTCCTCCCCTCAATGAACACCTTTCTTTTAAATATAAGGTTCCAAAAGTTTTTTTTTTGATGAACTGGGCACAGGAGCGAATGCAAGACGTAAATTATCTCTTGAAATCCCCCTCAAACCGACAACAAAATAATTCGTCCATGTCAAAATATCTTATGAAAAATGTGTGAACGATTGAAGAAAAATTTTCAATTTATCAATTATTTTTAGGAATAAATGCTTCAATGCTTGAAATACTGAAGTAGACCCTCACTTTACGCGGGGGTTACGTTCCACGGAAATACCGCGTAAATTAAGACTTAATAGTATTGTTAAAATAGGGGTTAGGTTCGATAGATAAAGAAAAAAATACTTCCATTCTAGTGATGACTAATTCTACACAACATTTAGTGTGTATTTATATGCACAACATGCATAAAGAAAACATAAATTAGTTTTGTGTCGAAAAAAAGGAGCTGGCAATGATAGTCTTTTGTCAGTCATAAAGAATTTCTTTTTAGTTCTTTGTAGAGAGCATTAACGCGTCCATGATCATTTACGTCATTTCCATGACATAATATTCCTTCACTAGCAAGTCAGAAAGATCATTTGCTATTGTCAACGAGTGGCTCCAAATTTTCAGTGAGAACGTTTTTGGTTTAGCGTCATCCATGTCCGTATCATTGTTGGTTTTGACCTCCTTTGTCACTCCTAAAAGCTCTTCTTCCAGTGAGTTCTGAACTGTGTGAGTTCAATAACTTTATTTCTAGAAAGAGCTCTGGAAGCAATCGCATAAAATGTCTCCAGTGGCCCAAGCTCGATTATTAGCCAGCCAAAATGCAGTTTATTACGTGTAATCTGCAATCTCAGGAGTTTGGATTGAAAAGAGTTGAAAATTTTATCTACCTACTAAACTGAAACTCATCAGCGTAAAATAAAATAAAGGTGTCAAATCTTAAACCGCGTATAATCAAAACCACATAAAATAATCCCCCGTAAAACAAGGGTCTACTCTACTTCCTTTTATTGCATATGCAGGGTTGCCTACCTGGGGGGGGGGGGGGGGGGGTCATGGCGCAGACTGCACCATTGAAATGTTTAGGGGGTGTTTTGAGCCGCACTTTTCACTTGGGGGGGGGTGTCTTTACGATATTTGGGGGGTGCGCCCTTGCTCTTAGGGGGTGGGCACCCCTTGCATATGAAATTAATTCGGGGCGTTTATGCCATACTCTACTTGGGGTAAACCTAACCTGAAAGTTTTGTAATGCTGTGATTGGGCTCTGTACAGCCTTCACAATGCTACCAGGTTAGGTTTGTCCCACCTGCAGGGGCCTTATTTTTGTTCGATTTGGTGTCCTTCATTGACACTCAAGCAGCTTCAGAAATGTTTCGAACCCCAAACCCTAAATTCTTCAACATAACCCCCCTGAAGGTTATCTATATATCCGTCCCTGGAACTGGCAGAAGTAACTTAACCGTTCTCAGCACTTCTAAGAGAAAACGATTAAAAAATGCAGTTCATCCGTTGGTCGGACGGGTAAATTCCTCCCCCCCCCCCCCCAAGATTTAAGCTCCAAGAAAACCTGAAGCAGAATCAAAAAGCACTAGTTTTTAATGATTACTAAAAATAAATTTGTGCTAATGTGGATTCACCATTCAAACAACCCACCCTACCGGTTTGTCGAAAAATTGACAAAAGATAGAAAACAAATGAAGAAAGAAAAGGAAATAAAACATTCGAACTAAGCAATTTTGCATGAGTGCAATGACATTAAAAAATAATTTGAGCTCCAAGGGAAAAATACGAAATATAATGGAAAACTTTTTACTTTTTCAACAACCGCGAAAACGAAATGGAATTTTTTTAAAAAAAAGGAAGAACAATCGTTTTTGGTAGGGCACAATGCTGTTGTTCCTTGACAAAAGGAATGAAAAAGAAAATTCTGATTCTGCAAAGGGGAGAGGAAGGGGGGTAGAATTATCGTCTTCTGCGATTCTGGAGAAAAACCAGATCGGCAACGAAGACCTATCATTATTTCTGCATATCGTGGTGAAAGCTCGAGACGTGAGTGACCAAGCCTTTTGCAGACGATTCTTTTCTGGCGGTCGCTGGTCGTGTTGGAAGACTCGATGGCTTGTTCTTACAGCGGGAAAGCTCTGTTTATCCGGTCAGTGTCGGCGGTACAGGTGGTATACTGCCCCGTGCCCTGCACCTGCTCCCTGCATGGAACACCCTGCGCTGATGCTTGCAAGACGAAGTGTGAAAACTCGAAACCGAAACAGGTGCCTTCAGCCACTGCTCCAGCCGGCCCTCGTAGATGTAGCATCTGCCACGAGGTAGTTCGAGAAAGCAAGTTCTTCGGGAAACGTCGCTTTGGGATTCTGGAGAACTGCAGCGATGTGTTCTGCCTGCCTTGTATCCGGAATTTCCATTCCATTCGCAATCGCAAGACGCCCCGCCGCAGGTGTTCCGAGGTCAAGCCGGAGCCCGTTGCCTGCCCCCGATGCGGCGCCCCGTCGAATTATATTCTGTCTAGCCTCTCCTGGGTCGAGGATCCGGAGCAAAAGTCCAGGCTGTTCCGGGAGTTCCAGGAAAACACGTGGAGCATTCCGTGCGAGTTCATGCGGCGTGGATTCGAGTGCATTTCGCCAGAATTTCTACACGATGGCTGAAAATGCGCTTCTTTTGACTTAAATGCATAAAGTTGCATATGAACGGTAAATTTTTACAATTCCTGCATTTTACTGAATTTTCACTAACTTTAATTTGCTCTCATTCAAAACATTCTTGCACCAAACTGTAAGTTAGCTACCTAAGTGAAGGCAATCTCAGCTTCAATGTGATTAAATCTGTCTCCAGCTTGTTTGTACCTATCCCATTTTCGTTCCTTGTAATCCTTTCAACGAACTGATTTTCCAATCTGTGCTCGCTGTAAACGGGTCCACGCACAAGCAGACCAATAGTTACAAAATGTAAGAAACTGATTCCTTTGCCTCGGGCTAAGAGTATTACTACTCATTTTAGTATGAAATGTGACGTACGTATACTTTTTAACTAAAGAGTTGATAATCTTTTTGCTTGTGAAATATAAGAAAAACATATTTTTGGAACCAAATATACTTGTTTACGTCAGAGACAGTTTTGAATAAGAATTTCATATCGACATTTACTTCAGAAATCATTATATGTAGAGGGTTTGATATTTTTTATTAATATTTTATGAAATCAATTAAATAAAGCTTTTAGTATAACAGTTTGAAAACTTATGTTTATAACCAGTACATAAAGTAAGTAATTAACAAGTATAAAATCTTTGTTCTGAAATGTAAAAATAATTAACCTTTGAAATGCACCTATTTGCAAAAATTGACAGACACGTGTTCAGGGCTTACAAAGAGCATCTTTTTCAGGAGTGAGCTTACCAGGAAACCATGCGATAGTGTTATTATGAAAAATATATGTAGCTATCGAAAGAGTATAGTAAAATATTTTTTTAACGCATAAATTACTTACCATCGTCCCCCGCTTTCGAGAATAAAGTCTTAAAAGTCTGTTGAAATTTAAAGAAAAAGTTGCCAAATTAGCGAGTTTCGGTAAGAAACAAAAGACATCTTTCATACCCTTTGATTAGGCTTGACAAACGTCCCGGTTTTCAAAAAAAATCCCGGTGTCCCGGGCGGTTTACTTCACGTCCTGGAAAAGATAAATTTGATTAAAATGACCAAGAATGTCTAAGAATAATTAATTAAGAAGGATTATTTAGGATAATTACTTTATCATTTGTAACATTGACTTGTAAAATTAATACCGGATTAGCTTGTGAGGATTTTTACAACAAGATTAAAACCAAAAAATACTGAATAAAAGTCCTATAAAATGAAAAATATATTTAAATATTGTTCAATTTTTTTTATTCCTCATTCAAAGTGTTTTTCTAACTAAAATAAATTGTAAATATTTGCATCTTGGAAGTTAAAATATCAAAATTTTATCTGCCCATATTCTTCCCATATCTTAGGTTCATATTTAGTAACCAGTTATTCATAGCATTGAAAATAAACTTCTTTATAAATAGGCTTGCCTTATTTCTGAAATGCTCAACCGGGACGCAGGAATGCTCCCCTCTTCCCCCCAGCGTCGCTAGTATTCGAAGGGGTACACACCTGTGGCTGTTTTTTGGAGTGTTTTATAGGGCAGTTTATTCTTAATGCTATGCATAAATGATTACTAATTATGAACCTTAAACAGAGGTAATAAAAAATCACATAAGCCGATAAAATTTGAACATTTTACTTTTCTTAGATGTAAATATTTACAATTTATTTTAGTTAGAAAAAATACTTTGATGAGGAATATAAAAAAAATTGAACAATATTTAGATATACTTTTCATTTTATAGGATTTTTTTGGTTTTAATCTTGTTGCAAAAATTATCTCAAGCAATTCGGTTTTAATTTTACAAGTCAATGTTACAAATGATAAAGTAATTACCCTAAATAATCCTCCACAGTTAATTTTTTTTCGACCTCTTTGGTCATTTGTAATCAAATTTATCTTTTTCCGGGATGTGAAGTAAACTGGCCGGGACACCGGGATTTTGTCTGAAAACCGACGTCTGGCAAGACTACCTATAAAACGCTCCAAAAATCAGCTAGGGCGTACAGATTTGAATGCTAGCGGTGCTGGGGGAGGGGTGGGGGCGTGGCATTCCGGTGTTCTGGTTGAACATTTCAGAAATCTGACAAGCTTATTGTGCGTTCATGAGGAGAAGAGACTTCGGAACGCCTTCCCGAAAGCAAAGCTAAGTTTAGCGCGGGGGTGATCGCTACCGCTTTCAATTGAGACAACCCTAAATTTGGCGGGCATTTAAATTTGTAAAAATGTCTTTGTGTTCTTTCCTTTCGTTTCTAGCTTCGCGTAATTGTCGTCTACGGGGAATCTATACTTTTTAAACTGAAAATTTCAGAACAAAAATATTGTATTTACAAAAAAAAGTAAGGTATTTTGTTTTCCGAGGCTTTCTGAATCTTGAACGATATCCTTTTAAACACTAACGTCCTATATTCGAAATTGCAAGTGCGCTGATGAAAAAAAAGGGGGGGGGGGGACAGGAAAACTTCATTGCCACACAGACTGGGGCATTGAAATGCTTAAGGGTTGCGTTCGTTTTGAAGACTTAATATCTCTCTCCATCTCCCTCTCCCTTTTCTTGAGGGGGGGGGGGGTGACTCAGTAGCTCTTACGGGTTGGGTCTTTTTGATGCATCTGTATGGATTGTACAAAATTTCAGATCATATAGAGCGGATATACAGTCAGTAGATCTACAGTAGCAGTTATTTTTGAAAAATGATGAAAACATTATTCGAACAAAAGTTGCCCCCCCCCCCTCTCCCCCCTCCTCCAAAAAAACTTGGTTGAACCAAAGGCGGGGACTGGGCAATTGTTCCAGAAAGGATTTACATGTGAGAAATAAAAGTAAATGAGAAAACAATAAAAAATCAATCTGAAATATTTAAAGCAATTGACTATTAAAATCAAGGCTATTTCTCTAAGTATTGCATGAATATTAATGTTTAGAAATATCTAATAATTTGCGATGCGTTATAAAAAGTGTCTTTGGTTTGAATACTGTTTTAAAATTATAGGTTCATCGGTTGGGTCCGGCTTAAGAGATGACGACTACCCCCAGGGCGAGTATTTTCAAGGCGGGGGAGGGGGAGGTAACCAACTTCGTTTCTGGGGGGGGGAGGCAGAAACGAAGTTAGTTATAACACTTCAGTACACAGTAGCCTAACGTAAACACGGATTGTCCATAAAGGACGTTACACTTCACCTTAGCCTCTCCCCTCGTCACATCTCACGCAATGTTCGATGAACATATTGCTATAACGAACGCTTGTATTTGGACCAAAATATGTGAAGTCATATTTCTTATAATCCCCTCCTTCCCCCTTGAGACTAACTGTCCGAAGTTCATGAACCCCGAACCCCCTCTCCCTACCCCTTTCAAGCGTGACATCATTTGTGAACGACTCCTTAGGTTTGCTCTAAGTCACCAAAATCGCAGTAACAATTGTTTTAAAGGAAAAGACCGGTTCCCCCCCTCCTTCCTGGATAGCTCTAGTCACAATTTATTTATGATCATGTATGTTTTTAATAAAGTATCAGATCGCACTCCGGCAAGGGAAGTGACACAATTCAAAATCTGGGAAAACCGTACCGGCTATTGATTTAAAATCTAAATTTAGTGCTTTTTCTCGACACAAAAACCGCAAAGTTAGCTCACCTAAATGGTGCGGGGGGGGGGGGGCGTAGAAACAATTTCATCAATAATGACACATCATTAAAATTTCATAATTTGGAAGAATATTTTTCGAGCTTAAAGTATGCATTATGTATCTATACTTCAAAAACTAATTAATAAACATCACATAATAAGTTGACTGTGCATATTGTAATGTTTGAGACTAAATCACTTAAAATTACTATTGCGTCATACCTTAATTTTCTCCATTGCTGTTTTTTTTTCCTGTGGTTGAGTCAGTTTCCTTGCCACTGTGGGATATGTTGAACAACTGAATAGGTTGACTATAGCAACGTTTCTTGATAAAAATAACGCATTTTACATTCAGAGCCAAGGACGGATCCAGAAACTATTCAAGGAGGGGGCGATTGATTTCACACCCTTACCCTTTTATAAATTCGCAAACCTCCGCCCCCCCCCCCCTTTCCAAACACCATGAAAGATCGTCTCATTTCAGTTATTTTGGGAAAAGGAGGGACTTCCTTTTCTACAAAATTGCTGAGGAGTGTACCAAACCCCATCCCTTACCTTAACGCCATCAAAGGTGTCCCATTAAAGTTCCTCTTTTTTTTTGGGGGGGGGGGGGTACTTCAATTTTCCAAACTTTCCTGAGAAGAGCCCTTGAACCCTATAACCCTATTTAATATCATCTAAAATCATCTAAAATTGAGTTTTTGGAACTTTGAAATACTTCCTATACAAAGTTCAGATCTCTATCAGTAATGTGTTAAGAATAAGATATGTGCTACACTTTCATTTTCCAGACAGCAAGAGCTTCGTCAAACTATTGAAGATAGGCTAAAACAATTTTCAACTTCAGTATCAAAGACATGCCGTGGAAGAGTTCTGCATCTCGACTCAAGGAAGGGGCGGTCGCCCCATCGCCCCTCCCTTGTGTCCGTCCTTGTTCGGATCTGTATTAGAATACGGGCAACAAACTTTTGCCTATTTTATGATCCCCACACGTAACGCTGTTCCGTAAAAGTACTGGAAGAACTGAATTACTTTTAGAGTAATCGAAAAAACTTGAATAAAAAAAACATGTATATTTTTTCGTATTTACAAAAATAAATAGGTTAAAACAGTAACATAAAACGTTGTTTCAGGCACTTATTCAATTATTCTGTAGATAACCATATTGGCATGTGAAAAGCTTTAATTTTTGTTTTGTTCCTTTTTCCATTTCTGAAGAATAAAAGCCATATTGGAAAAAAAAATAGTACTAAAGTATTGAAATGTGTCACACAGAGTGCAACTTACCTACTGAGGCTTCCAAAATTGTTCGTAGGCTTTAAATGTGTATGGTTAAAAATGAAGTGCCTAGGAATCGAAATAGTAGTTCAATACTTTTTCATACTGTCTCTATATGATTACATCAATTCAATATTTTTTTTAAACAAAATATTGACTGTTTGAAATGGGCCAAAAATGAGGTGACAGAGAAATATTTTCAGAAAAATTCGAAATTAAAGTTATCGTCTGTCGTTTTCTTTCTTTTTTTTTTTTTTTTTTGTAATTTTTTCAATGCGGTTATAGTTAAAAAATCTTTTGGCATTAATTTTTGCTTGTTCACTTTACAAATCTACTTATTATTTTAAAAATGACTCGTATTCGCAAAGTAACTACAAACACAATTCGAAAACGCATTAATTCTTCATTATATTCGAAGTAAAACAGTTCGAAATATTGCAAAAGTAGTTCATTTATCCCTAAGCACTGTGTAATATTTAATAAACGCTTTAAAGAAGAAAATCGGATCGAAAATAAGGTGAGAAATGGTTGACCAGCAAAGTTAACAATATGCGATTAGAGATTTATAATTAGAATACCTATGAAAACCCACGTTTGAGAGCTATGAAAGTTTCAACAGAATAGAAGGAAAAATTTTCCTTCCAATTTCACCTGCAACTGTTCACCGTGTTTTCAGAAAATGTTTACTTAGCGTGAAAGACAGAAAGTTTAGGATTTCCTTCGCAAAATCAATGATAAATTAACCCAAAACGTATAGAAATACACTGCAAATCTTAAAATACTTTTAAGTCGAACAATTGTCTTAGTAGCACACCTTTTTTTCTCTTTCTCTTTCCTCTTCTTCCTTTTTCCCTTTCCTTCTTTTTCTTTTCTCCTTTTTTTTTTTCGGG